>NC_073696.1:270506935-270806935 GCF_029784165.1 Wyeomyia smithii | reverse complement strand
GGTTGGCAATCAAATATATATCGCTTTCCAGAAACTCGGTAGGTACGGAACGCAGCGTGAGCCAGTATAACATGAATAATACGTGCCTAGAGACACCACAATATAACAGAAAATAATTTGACACAGCACGTGCTTTTAGTAAGTAATGCAAAGAAATTATGGATTGTGCGGTTAAATTACCGTACATTAAATTAACAGTTAATTTTACAGTTGTTTCTTGTTTTTTACCAGAGAAAAAAATCACTTTATTCAGTATTTTCTGATGAAAAGGCCGCGAATCTACCGCGAAATTCGAATATTTTTTTTTTTATTTTTTTCTCAACTTCTTTGCCGCGAATTACCACTCTATTAATCTATTAACAACTCTCTATTAATAACTAACACTGAGTGTGCGTTTCTGTGTCGCGTGTGTGTGTCCTTTAATATTTTGGAGATAAATGACTGGGTCTCTACGCAGCGGATCATTATGTTAACCGGGGGATCGAAAACATTTTCGATTTTCGATCTTTGTACAACACCGTCTGTCCATTCGTTTTTGTAAGCTTGCGGCATCTGTAATCCGACAAAATAATTCAAACTCACCTGTTCATATCACCCCAAAGAGCTATATATTTTACCCCAAACAGGACGTCTTTATGAAAACGCAATTTCTGTCACTATTTTCGATCAAACTTGTCGTAATCTTTCGTCAAAATGTAACCTCTTACTAGGCCGAAAGCTTTGTAGAACTTCTCAAAAAACCTTTAATGCAAGAGCCCTAAACTTACACCAACATCAACTTGTGATGTTTCCTTTGTTTGCATTGCATTGCGGTGCACATATCACAGAAAACCATTAGACTTTTATATTAGGCGGGGTTTGGTAGTTGAGAGAACGGGTAAAGCAGCACGTTGAATCCAAAAAAGTAATACTTTCCAAGATAAAGATAAAGATAAGTCCCTTTCACCCCAGGGGTCCTAATTACCTCAATCTACCCTAAATGCAGTAGTGCGTTAAAAGGCCGCACAGAAATTGCTCGCCGTTACAGGACAACTTATTGAAGTCTTTGAAAAAGTTATGGAGGCACCAAAATTCACAGTAATGGTTATAAAGCTATAATCTTTCATTTTTTCCAGTTTGAGCTCTAGGGCAACACCGGTGTTTACCAGTGTTATGATTCTGCCATTCATGCTCTATGTGATTCTACCTTATCGTATATTTTTCCTTTTTTATTTCTGTCTTTGATTATGTGCCTTTTGTAAAAGACCCCAATATTCGAACAAAACAGGCAATGATTTAAGGGGATACAACTTATTCATTTAATTCACTGTGATAAAAAATAAATTTAAAATAAGCAGAAATCTGTGAATAAAAAAATCGATTACGCTCCTCCCCTAAAATGTAACTTCTGCACACGACTATGTTTGCCGGAGCAAAAGAATAGCAATCGTTATTCAACTGCGCAAAATCTATTAGTTTTTCTCGGCGCATTTGTCTTCCAATTACGTTCGGATCATTAGAAAGTCAGTGGTACGCACCGTACGCATTTCCCCTCCTCATGCTGGAGAGAGAGATTTCAATTAAACTTTTGATAAAGTTTTTTTTATCTTGAATAAAGATCACATTTGCTTCTCCACCCGGGCTGTGGTTTCCCGCTTCGCAGTTCTGTGTCCGGGTTTCGTTATTTGCTTTCACTTGGACAGCTAAAAATCTCTGCCTTGGCAGGCTGACTTGGCCCTGCAGATGGAAGCACACAGTTATACCGACTGCTCCGGTGCCCGGACCGGGACTGCACCATATATATATTGGACATGTGTCACCCGGGCACATGTATCGGATTGTTGAGATTACTTTTTAATTCATCGTATGTGCGTTGGTTGAATTTCTGGCCAACCGAAAGGATTGTCGTCCAACTCCTCCGATGGATCCAACCGGGGAGAACGTAACAGTTTGGCAGAGCAGAAATAGTTGGCAAGATAAATTGAAATTCCTTGAGAAACGGGCAGAGTGTCAGCAGCTCTCGAGTTCAGCACGGGAGGCGAAATGTGTTTGTTCGATGAATAAATAAAATTGCATTCTTTCTAATACGACAAATGGTCATATGGATGCGTTATTTGATTTGTTGTTGCGAGCAAAAAAGTTACATGTCAAATGACAAATTGAAATAAGTTCGCAGCATTCCACCGTTTTTGTGTTCGGCCGGGCTGCAATCAAATCCGGTCTATGCGGTCTTGGAGAATGTTGAAATTGCAAAATTAATTTGGAAGTAATATTGTAGAGATTCTTTTTTCCTTGGTTGTTTGCGGTGTTTCAACTGGATTCATATTATTGTTAACACAGATAAACTTTTTTATTCCAAATTATTAATAATTAATTATTATGAGTAATGTTGGCTCTCCAAACCCTAATTACAAAGTTCTCTATGAAAAAGGCAAAACATCATTTAAAGCGTTGCTATTTCCGATGCACTGCATCGTTCCGAAGCCCCACAAAGTTGCACGAGACGAGCCCGTAGAGGGCCCCGCAACTGGAGCTTATAATTGAGAAACAATACAATTTTCAAGTTTTGATTAAATTTATTCATTTAAGCGTCAGGGACGAAGTGCGGAAGCGGTTGCTCCCTTTACTCTCTTGGTCGGCTAGAAACAGCGCTGCAACGTGTTTGGCTTGACATAAAACCGTTCCGACGGTAGAAGCGAACCGGGATCACAGTCGGTGGCAAGTCTAGCCGATTTGGGCTGAATATAAATTAGAAAAGTGACTACAACGTTTCGTTGCCAGGCAGAAACTCTGGAGTGAACAGTAAAACCCACCGTCCTTTACTTGACTCATCCGTTAAACCTTTCGCTATCCGTGTCTGTCCTGCTTGGGTTAGGAAATAATGGCCACCGGTTGGGAAAGCCTGCAATAAGCTGAATTTTCCACATCAACTAGTCTCAACAATATTGTGTGCTTCAGCTAGCTAATAACGAGAATTGCTGCAAAGTCACCCGGCCAGGCGTCGACAACGGGGTGGTCAAAAGTTCGAGCACATGGAATTTCCCACCTGTTATCGCCGCCATCGTATCCGGAAAAGCTAATTGTTATTCGTTGCTTCACTACTTATCAACTCAAACCCATATATGAAAGTCGGATAAGGATGGACGGTGCTTCTTTCGGTTACCACCATCGGGAAGTAGCTTGAAACTGAATAATAATTAGCCTCGTTAAAATTCCAACTAGTGAAAGTTAGTTGCAAATGTAGCATATTTTGTGTCACTCGCTTCGAGTGAAGGCTTCGCGTCGCAGGTTTTGCCGACGGGTAATTTTCTCATTACGTTTCATAACACGGAACACGCGAGTGTTGAAACGGTTTCAAATTTAGTATGCATTGCTGACCCACCCGCGTCTGCTTGCCAACTGGCTGCTGTTCTAAGTGGACATTGGTCAACCAGGTCCAACGTATGTAACGGTGGTGATACAGCAGAACCAGCAGCAGCCAGGGTTATTCATTGAATTCAGTCCCACTTCTTTATGCACTTCAGTCGAATGCATAGCTGTGCGCGAGGGAGGGACCAAATACATCTAAAATATTCGAAGTTCAAAAGATTGCTCAGAATATTAGAGTCCATTTTGCTAGTTAATATGAAAACCAGAAGTGTTACAGAGTTGTGATAAAACCTTCTACGGTTGTAAGTATTAAAATTCATTCGGGTAAACCCTCTCCCCTCCCCAAGCTGAAAATTCTGGACACGTCACTATGACCGGTCGGGTAAAATCTAGTTCGGTCATTTGCACCAGAAGCCGGCTCATCTATTTTCGTTATGAAAATTTTGTCTAGTTCTGACCATTTCAATGACATCCACCTGACCCTGCGGACAGGATCCCTTCTATGGGCTTCTACGAAGCGAACATACGTTTCGGCATGTAGTTATTGGTAATGAATAATTTAGCAAATATTATGAAACGAGAAAATTTCATATGCAGATTGATCGGGCAGATTTGTTCCGCTGTAAGATTAGCATATAAACGGCATCTTTTCTATACGTTTCGAATGGGCAAGCTGCATGCAGATGTTCACCCGGAGAAGATCTGGAGCTTTTATTATTTCTACCGTGGGAGTTCGAAGTGGTTACGTAGCTACAGTTTCCAATTAAAAGTTGTGTTTGAAATTTCAAACCTGTCGGCCGGAACAAGGACAATCAGACTCTATTTTCGTAACCTTTCATCAGCAAAACTGCATAATTCTTTTCCACTCATTTCTCATTCGAAGCGATGTAACTTCGGCAAAAGTGGCTTACCGGTGGCAGGGTGTGTCAAACACTCACAACACACTTTCTCACACATAGACACACACACACAGAGATAGCATAAATGGCTTTACCGACTTTACCGTAGCATTCGGTTCTGGGCTGTGGACCACGAACTCGAGGATAACATGTGTATGAAATTAAACTGAAAAAGTGAATAGATTGTCCTCTCCGGCACCAGTTTGGCATGGGCAGTGAAAGCCGGTCAGCCAAAGGTCGGCTTCTCCTATCTTGCTCTTCTCTACTCCCGGATCACGCTGTAGAATGGTTCAAAGGTAATGACATAAAAATAATAATTTTGAAGTGGTTTCGAAGGCTGTTATAATGATAATCGATTAATAGTAGTATCCCATTATTTTCATTGACAATGAGATGGCCGTGATTGTTACTTCAATGAAATGAAATTACATTTTGGAACGCTTTTAATTATAAAATTTATTGACACTAATCTTCTAATATATACCCTGCGATCCAGGAACACTCCCTTGAAGAACGCTATATAAAAATCGTCGGAATTTACAGAATCTAAGTTTGACAGTCAGCCTTCTGTCTCATCTATCTAAGTAGCCACCATTTTTTGCGAGTTTTTTGGAGTTCTTTTCGATCCAATATAGCTTTCTAGTCCATGTATAGAGCATCCATGAACATATTTTTTTACCATTTTTTTCATATTTCTAATATTTTACTTTACTGTATATAATTATCCTTTTCTCTCTGGAAACAACTTCAACCCTCAGAACCTCTCTTGTACACTAGAGTTTTTTTTTGGCTTAAGAATTTTAATAATTTGTCTTGTTTACGGTCGACAAACTCCTGATTAAAATACTACAAGATATAAAGCCCTGGAGGTTGTATAAAACGGTAACGTAGAGTGTAATTAGAGTTCGTTTTAGTTATGAAGTAACTGTGTTGACTTTGACTAGTGCTTAGTCGTATGTTGGCATCCTGACGGAATCAGCCCCAGAATTTTACTAGCTCGAGAACCAAAACAAACAGCTGAAATGCAAAAGTGTAGTTTTAGTTTAGCTACACTGCAAAACGCTGGGATCTGCTGTGAATTTTAAGAATAATACGAAATATATCGACAATTGTTTTCAAGATTGGTACAAATCAAAATTTCATAGATACAGGGTGTTAGGGAGCTCACTTAAATTCCTTTGAGGGGTGTAAAAATCCTTATGGCCTCAATTTACTTACCGCAAAATTAAGTTTATCACTCATTTCAGAAAGAAAATTGTAGTTTAATTCTCAAAAAACATTTGATTTCACATTTGTTCCTTTCTAAGTGCTTCTCATTTTCTCTAGTTTGACGTTTTCAAAACACTATTGATTACGAAATTTTCTCAGCTTTTCAAAGAAATCATCAGAATTAAGATAGCTACCATACTTCTTGTGCTAGACCTCGTTAAAAGCAAACATAACCGAAAACTAAAAAAAAAAATAACTCTGCAGTAAGTAAATTTTGGCCATATGCGTAGAAGGATTTTTTCCATCGCCCCACTATCCTCTATCCCCTTAAAAGATTTTGAGTGAGCTCCCTAACATCTTGTATATGTTATTGGTGGAAAACGTGGCTGAAGACTATCAATTTTCATTTATGAGCATGAGCATGAGCATGATTGATCGCCCGCGGTTGCTACTCTGTTATTGCCAGGTCAGCTGTATTTACACAGGGAACCAATTGATGATGTTTGGGGTTAACATACATCCTCAATGTGTAAAAACTGGTGACCTCAATCTTTTTATTAGACAATACCAGCGCCGGCCGCATCCGAATGCAAATCAAATTAGGAATGTGTATAGGAATATGATGACATGATACTCGCTTTGATGGAAGCCGAGAACACCTCTGCACTTCCACGAGAAATAAAATTTAAAAAAAAATCTAGCGTTAAAGGTATCGTATCGATTTTGACTTGTGCCAGTTTTGAAATTAACTGTCGATATAGTCACCTGCATACGTCGCACAGTGCGTTGAATGTATGGCAATGCGGGACAAAAATCAAAACAGCCATTCAGACAATATTTTTAATTGGTGTAACAGGTAAAATGTTTAGTACTGATGAGAGCTACTATTTGCATTAATGACGAATGTAAAATAAGTAATCGCAAACGTTTCTCAAACGCCATTTTGTATACAGAAGCATAGAAAGATAATTTTCTTAGAATATTATTCATTTTGTGATAAAAGGCTTGAAAACCATCATTTTTGTTCCCCCATTTTTAATGAATCATTTTTATTTCATTTCTATTTTCATTTGATTCCCCATAATTTATGTTTATATACGGTTTACTATTGCAAAACATCTAGATATCATTCATCCGGGAATCTTTTTTGTGTTTTACATATAAATTACGTGTTATACATAAAAATAAGGGACAGATGAACGATACATTGCCCATTCTTAGTTGGCAATCATCATTCCATGGTTTTTGACGTAGAATACTTCTTACGGCAACATATACAGGGACTCAACTTCAATACAGGGATCCAATTTTGAAACCGAAAACATCGAGAGCGTCACGAAAATTGTCCAATTTAAAATGTTTTAAACTCAGCCAATTTCCAACCGTTTTCTGTCATTTTTGCAGTAATCGATTGGAAAATCATTTAAGCACCCGTTCAAATGCAGAAAATTGTAATCTGATTGTTCGAACTATTGAATTATTGATTTGTTGAACATTGTCGAAACGCAAATGTCGACTTTTGATTGGTCGCTTGTTGCGTTTCCCTAAAAAGGACGACAGAATGGAGTACCTAGTTCGCCGGGAATGCACTCTTTGGGCTATATAAGAGACTGTTTCTCTTCAAGCAAATCAGTTTACTAGCAGCAGGCATCAGCAGCGGACATGAAAATCGACATCCGCATCTGCAGATATTTAAAAAATCACATCAGTAACATCCCTGATTATCATCAGGTAATTATACAATCTGCTCTGTTTGCGACCTCACTGAAACAAACCAGATAAGCTGTGGATCAAAGAAAGTGGCTATGATTTTGTCAGAAGAAACTCGTCCATAATTTGGACACGGTTAACTTTAAAATATCGAAAACTCAATCATTATGAGGTGATACAATCAGGTTCCCTCTCTCCATACTTCACTGAGTTATCTATACAGCATATAGCGCGAAAAACTGGCATTCCCAGTGAGAATCGCATAAAAGGCAAATCCGAAGCTCAAGAAAAAAATTACTCCGGATAGTCAAACCATTTTCTCCGGATAATTAATCGAGCCTCTGGAAAATCGTACCCTCGGGTAAATGAGTCTGAGCTGTAGAAAAAATGGGTTATTTGTTATTTCCGGCATTTATGGGAAAAATCTGTGATTTTCAAAAATATCTGTCATCTGTGATCACAGATTCTGTGATTTGAAAAAGGAAAAAAATGTAAAATCTGTGATTTTACAGAAAAATCTGTGAAAACGGCAACTCTGTTCCTACCTTTCTCAGTTCGGCTTCCCATCGATCTGAGTTGGACCCCACCAGCGGTAATCCAATTCAGATATCGTTGGGTGAATACAACCCGAAACTGAAAGTGATTTGCACCGCCAGTTGGTTTGAGAAGCAACCATCATCCAGCGTATGTATATCTAGGGTGTGTGTACATAACGTGTGTGAATATCTATAGCGTGTGTCGCTAGCTATATAAGGTGTGTGGCTAGCGTGCGTGGCAGGCTATAAAGCGTGTGTGGTTTGTTTTATAGCGTGAGTGGCTAGCTGTATAGCGTGTGTGTATGTTTATAGCGTGTATGCATGTCTATAGCGTGTGTGCATGTTTTTAACGTGCGTGGCTTGCTATATAGTGTGCGTGGCTTGCTATATAGCGTGTGTGACTAGTAGTATAATAATAAATCACCAAATAAATCACCTCATGTTGAATTTAACCATCACTGTAAATCTTTCAGAACTATATAAAAAATTTACCAAGTTGAAAAACATTATTCAGATGTCAATAAATGGCAATTAACCTTTTTTGACTTCAGCTAATCCTCAAAGTTTATCTGATGAATTTTTGAGCTAGTGAGCCTGAATCACAAATTTTTTTAATTTTTGCTCGGCTTTTTAATTTTTGCTCAAGTCTTACTATTTGCAGCAATCAGTTATAAAATTATCAACACTATCGCAAAATGCAGAAAATTTTTATTTGAACTGTTATACTATAGATGGGGAATGCACTATTTGCCCTCGTCTATTGCCCTTTTCGTAGCCACTGCCTAAATCAAGATATCTCAGTGCAACTTGATACAAATCACAGCCTCAAAACAATTCAATTTCATTCTTGTTTTGAATACGGCAGCAAGTGAAACCGCATAGCTGCACATAACTTCGGCTGTTCATTGTCGTTACTGGTGCCGGCTATAGAGGTAAACGTCATCTGGAACAGAGAGACCATTAAATCTAATAACCCCAATTGAGTGTATTGCCAAACCTATTTCAAGAAATACATTGACATAAGACAGACTGTCGTATTCTACGTTAACTCTGCGGTCGTGTCTTATAAACAACCTCTTTAACTTTTTTTCGCAATGGCAAGATGTAAGATCCGGCCGAAACAACTGTGTTGAAACAGACGTTTTTTCCTGCACATAAATTTCCTGGTTGTAGATTTCCTGGAATCCTTTCGCGATGCAAATATTGATCTTCGAACCACAGGAACAGATGATCTACCACACAAGATATTTCTTTGCAAATTTCGACAGCCTGATGTAATCGAAAATCTCTGCCACCTTTCGTCTTCCAGTTGCCGAATAATATTCCTGTCCAGCAACCTGTTCAAAGTCTGCCTTGACGTAAGTTTCATCATTCTGTTCCACGCAATCAAACTTCGTCAGCATCCTCACGTACAGCTTTTGCGATTGTTATTTGGCCTACACAGTTTACTTATCTGTAGAGTCCCTTCCGAAGAACTTTGATATTCGAGCCACGCGACAAAAATTCGCAAATCATGTGCGGTCAGACGGACCGTACGGAACCACTTTCAATTTCAAGTTGATCAATGTTTTACAGGATCTTTCTCTGTTTTAGTACCTTAGTTCGTGGGTTTAATCCCACTTAGTCTAATTCTACCGAGAGCAATGAGCCGTGAGCTCTGCCACCCCGTCGTGTTTGTAAACAATCACCGCTAACTCACCCTTGCGATGCGGCGACGAGTTACCGACCCATCAAGTACCGAACCGCGGGCTCTTGTTTAATTAATTGTGCTTACGGGTGGCGATTTTCGTCGCCCAGGCCAAGCGGAAGACTTGGCTTCAACTGTAAGCAAGCTCTGACCTACTTTACTTTCATGCACAGCTGAAGGCTGTGTCAACATACAAAGAATCCGGTAGAGAACAGGCTTCTTTCCGGGTTCTGGTAACGCCACCTAATGTGACGGAACCCTGTAGGCATGTACAGGACGCGTGGGTGCCGTTGCATATTTGCACAATTCAAAGTCACCACCTTTTTGAAGGTCGTCAGTTCAGCTTGCTTTTCAGCTCAATACACAGTTGTAGCCGACACACCAGGCTTGTAAGTACTGGCCATTCGATTCGTCGTTTTTGCGATCTCCGGATTACAATTTCCCCCCGATCCTGTCTTCCTGGCAGTCGACAAACGTTCTCCAAACCTTTTTGATTGCGTAACACACATTAAACAATTTTGCCAACTTAATGTGCGAGGGTAGTTCAGATTTTCTTGCTTGCTTCAACGCCATTTCAACAACTGAAGAGCAACTGTCAAAATCAAAGATAAGGCATGACGAGACACACATCCTTAAAATGAGGAATATGCTAACATTGAGTTGACCGTTTGATGTGTTGAATACGGCAAATTTACGCTACTGCGCTACTCTCAAATGTACTTTTTAAGTTGGATGGTGCGAAACCAGTACAAAATCGTGCGTTTTTAGCGCAATTGTTGATTTAGTTTGGAACCAGTCCAATGATTGCGTGTTGGGCATAACGCAATTAATGCTCTAGCGTTTTTTTAATGTATTTGGCAGCTCCAAACTACTGCACTCAAACAGTTTCAACTGGTATCAAGCAAAGAGGCTGAATCCGATAGTGCAATCGTCACGTAGAAAATACAACGAGGTTACTTTTCACTGTAACGCAGTGTTGCTGGAGCGTCCTAATTTAGCTATTATAATTGTTCATAAATGATGATGTAAAAGTATGCAAGGTACATTTCCAAGCTTTCGTTTCGTGCGGTCGGAGAAGTTTTGCTCGTAATTTGGTATAAGATTGAATGTTTTTCTTCTAAAATGAATTGCAAAGCAGTCTTTTGTGAGAGAACGGAGAGAAGAAATCCAAAGTTATCGTTTAGATTCCCAAAAAAAACCCTTCGAGATCAATGGTTACGATTTTGTGTTACACATGAAGATTTGTTTTATTTTCATTGACCTGCAAAAATTGTTAAAAATAATCATTCTGGCATCAACGGTGTGGAACGTTCAAACAAATTTTAAATTTGGCTAAGCGAGACATCACCTTGCGCGTCGCTTTACTTCTGATCTTCCTGATCTACCACCAGGATGTGAGAAATCTCTGTTTTGTGACGATACAAGCATTTCCGTAAAAGGAAAAAGCCTTCATGTCATATGCAGTAGGCTGCAAAAAAGTCTAGATATATTTTCTTCATATTTGCAGAAATGGAAGATTTCTCCTAATGCATAAAAAAAACAATTAATTATTTTTACCCATAAACCAAGAGTTTCTTTTCTCAAACCCTCCAATAATCATGTTGTTAAGATGAACGTTGCAATCTTAAATTGTGGTGACCAAGTTAAATATTTAGGGCTAATTTATGATAAAAATCTTACCTTCAAGGAGCACATTGAGAATATCCAAACAAAGTGCAATAAATATATCAAATGTTTGTATCCTCATATCAACAGGATTCTAGACTTTGTCTCAAGAATAAACGGTTGATTTACAAACAAATATTTACACCAGCAATGTTAGTCCCCATCTGGACAAGTTGTTGTACAACCAGAAAGAAGATGCTTCAAAGGATTCAGAACAAACTTCTGAAAATGATATTGAAGCGTCCTCGCGGGCTTAGCACGAATAAACTACACAGGCTTACTAATGTGGAAACATTAGAAAATATGTCAAACCAAATTATCAATAAGTTCCGACAAAAATCGCAACAATCCTCAATTACAACGATTAGCTCACTTTATAGTCAGTAAGATAGGTGTAAGATTAGATTAAGGTTTAATTTTAAACTTCTTTTTTTTTCTTTTGACATGTTGGTTTACAATTTTCCTACAATTATATTCACTTAACTGCGGAAGCAATTACAATCTTTTAATGAAATAAAGCCTATTTTCTGTATGTACTTCCTCACTGCGACCAGAATCGTAGATCTATTGTGAAACATTGCCCGGGTGTCTGCTGTATCCCGCACTTCTATTATTAGCAATACCTTTTACCCGCTTACTGTTCTACTATACCGATGCTCGTTCCTCTTTCGTTCTACTATCGTTCTCCTCTTTCGTTCTACTATACCGATGCTCGTTGCCAAATATCACCAATTATAAGATTATTGTCGACCCTGGAGAAGTTTCGTAGTGCGTCCTTCTGGCCAGTTTTATTAATAAGAGGGACTTATGTATTGTTAGGAGAAAGTCACGCAAAGGTATTATAGATTTCAGTTTAAAGGAAGAGTAAGTGTAGGGGAGCCTGAGAATGAACCCATACTTCAAAAGTCCAGTTTTGACATCGAATGGCCTGATTCTACTAAGATTCGAACCCACGACCATTCGCTTGACAAAGCGGACTCTGTAACCTTGCGGCTACGCAGCTCCCAAAAGCTTAAAATATATGTAATAGTGCTGATATGTCACCGTTTGTGGCAGAACACACAATAAAAATTCTGAATAAATATTAGTAAATAATTAATTCATCATAAAACATCCCCCCTTTAAAAAAAACCTTGCGCGTCGCAATCCGAACCGAAAGAGAAGTGAACGAGCAACTTAAAAATTGTATGTGACGTGTCTAGTCTCGTCGCACGTAGGTACATGAAAATTCTACGAGCGAGAGAGAAATTTCTCTCGCCGCTCGAGAAGAAAGCGCGTGCACAGGATGACAAATAATAATTATTCACAATTTACGAGTGTTGTCGTAAAAAATCAAACAACGCTTTTGTGGCTTTGTGGAATGGAGGGTTTGCGGTGAAGCTAGCGTTGATTACAAAATGTTGTGAACAGAATTTTGTTTCGTTATTTTTTGCAAATCATACAATGGTACTGGTCATTTAGACCAAATCCATCAAGATAAATCGATCGAGTATTATAGCTATAAGAATAAGCTGAAAAATTTTATCTGACACCAATTTAATTTCCAAAATGGTGATTTCCGGTTTTTGGGAAGCTTGGTTTAACTAAGAAAAATCACAAGAAGGTTGTATGCAAAGCCACGACCGCAAGGTTGAAGTAGAACACTTTTACAAGAAAGATAACCCGGCTGCTTGTGTGTCAGTTGGCAGAATTGTAATTTCTTTTTGTCTGATATTTTGAATGAAGTTCATTGAATGTTTTTAAATTTTGTGCAAATGAGACGTTGAAGTGCTGCCGAATTGTAATATGCACATTTAATACGACATCATTAAACGGGAACGGAACAAAGGCTACGGTTATGCAGAACGCGAATGCCGGCGAGATGCGATTCGCCTTACCGTGGTGAAATGTACAGCTCTTTTTAAGGCGAAGTAGAGCTATACATTTCAACAGATTACGTCTTGCCGAATCGCATCGCGCCGTTATTTGCGTTCTGCATGACCGTAGCCAAACACTAAGCGCCGCAAACACTCAATAATAGTCAGAGTATGCATGTAGATGAAGATAATTAACTTTGGATTATAGCGCAAAACGAGAAAACATTAACTCTTCAAATATTCATTTGTGTTCTTCAAATTTCAGTTGTTCAATTTAATATCCGATGAAATGTCTGTTTATTATCTGATGAGCTCTTATATAGGCCAAATGATGCATTCCCAATCTACTAGGTCCATAACTCTGCCGACCGTGCTTGGGAAAGCGCGGTATAACGACCAATCAGAGGTCGAATTTTGTGTTTTGACAAGGCCTAAGAATTGTAATAGTACAATAGTTCGAATGATAAAATTGCAATTTCATGCATTTGGTAGAAATCTTAGAAGATTTTCTAATCGATTGCTGCAAAAACGAAGGAAATCCATCGAAAACTAACCGATTTATTAGCATTTGAAATTTTCCTCACTTTTTTCAGTTTTAGATTTTCATTTCACATCCCTATGTAGCCGAACTTCCTGAGAGAAGTATTCTAATTCAAAATTAAATCTTCATTAATTCATTTGTTGTCCTTATAAGGACAATTGTTCAATTTATCATAGGATGTAGTGTTTATCTTACATCACAGTGAGAAAGGTGTTTTCACATTGAAAACTAGACACGGCTTGTTGGCAAATGCATCTACCGCTAATACCACCGCTATCATACGAAAGCGCGTCGTTTCATGTGGGGAATATCAACAACGAAAAATGACGCGCGTCTAAGCATAACCCGAACTGTTTCGCCGTGCTGCTCCCATTTACCTTTACATCGGCCTCAGGAAAGTACCGGATGCATCTGCATCTACCGCTGAGGCTGTCACTATACTGCTATTGGTACCAAAAGCTATTAACTCTTCAAATAAGTGTTTTATTTGTTCTCAAAAGAACAATTGTTCAATTCAAAATCGGATTTAAGCAATCGCATCTCTGTAATATTACCGACAATAATATTCTTCTGAACAAAATGATACAACTTTCCCATTAGGCCTCTGCCATAATAGACGCGAAAAGCGACGCGAACCGATTCGCTCGGCTGTAGGTTAATGTACAGCCATCAGTAGAGCTGTACATTAACCTACGGCCGAGCGTATCGGTTCGCGCCGCTTTTCGCGTCTACTATGGCAGAGGCCTTAGAGAAAGTTGCTGGCTGATGTATTCACTTCATGCAAGCCTGCTGCTGATGCTTCCCGCTACCACGCTGAAACAGCATTTTAGTGAAGGGAGTGTCGTTGCATCAGCTGACCCTGCTACTATCGATGCTGATATACCCGCTGCAACAGCTACGCTATGCATAGCCATGCCACAGTTGTGGCCGCTATACGCTGGCCCAACTGCTGAGCAACTGCAACGCTATTCGCAACCATGCCACAATTGTGGCCGCTATCCGCTATCGATGGTGCCCACCGCTCGCTCCCGCTGCTGCTAAGGGAGGACTGCTGTCGTCGCTGTTCAGAACTATTATGAGCGGCTTCGACTAAAACAGGCTCTTATATAGGGATGAAAATAGGAATGAATTATTTTACGTACGTGGTGGAATGATATAACTTGAAAAATATGTGCGACTTCATTCCGGCTCAGAGCAATCATTTGATAAGCTCCACCTCTTTTTTCAGTTTCTAAAGTTTTTCCTCAGTTTCGTAGCACGGATGCACAAAAATTATTTCTTGTCGAGCCGGACCGATAGCACTCTCATTGAAGCAACAAAATAACATGTTTTGTGTCGTGTTGTGCAGCTTGGTTGAAGAAAATGTTCCCGTCCCCGTGTCGCATGTAAGCAGATTATTGCGTTTAGTAGACAGTAGATAGTGTATCCAGCGAATAAACACCGATGGTGCTCTCACACACGCGACGGTTTTAACCCGCATCTTATTGCGGTTTGTAACATCAAGCGATTTCGTTAGCTCGCTGGTGCGTGTTGCATCATGTTGCAACTTGGCAGCTGGGAGACGACGAAATTTTGTTTATGCTGATTGATTGAATCGACTTCATATTAGCTCTGCATAGTCGAACTAACTGCTTTTGTGAATGCGTACTAACAGGGCAGTTTATTATTCAATATCGGTTATGCTGATCGCAGCCTTTACGCTGCCCCTACAGTAGGGGGTTTACTAAATAAAGTGAAAATTAGACAACCACAACAGAATTTGATTGCATCCCGCACAGAATGTCTGCTTGTGTTGGTGCCAGAAAATTATTAACCTTCAATAATTTTTTTATTTGCCTTGAAAAAAGCATTTTGCTGTTCAAAATCGGTTGCTAATTACAACCTTTGAGCTGCCCTAACATTGGGGGAATTAAGATACACGGACAACATGCACTGTGGAAGCTATTTCACATTCAGTAAATAAGACGGGCGCGACAAATTTAAATTGCTAGGATGCAACACAGAACACTTGCTTGCGTTGAAAAGAATTATTAACTTTCAATGACTTGTTTATTTGCCTTCAAAAAGGCATTTTGATTTCCAAAATTGGATTTCCTGATGGCAATCTTTATGCTGCCCAACACGGGGGGAATAATGGCTGTCTGGCAACACACGCTGAGAAAAACCACGCTGCTCCTGAGACGTGGTGACCAACCACAGAGCTAGTGCTGCTGCTAAGGAAGGACGACTGCTGTTGTCGCTGTCTAGAACTATTATGAGCGACTCCGGCTGAAACAGGCTCTTATATAGGCCAAATAGCATGTTTTCAATTGCAAGGTATATGATCCTGTCGACCGTGCTTGGGAAGCAAGCATATAACGACCAATCAGAGGTCGAATTTTTCGTTTTGACAAGGCTTGACTATTTTCAATAGTACAATAGTGTGGATAATAAAATTACAATTATCTTGTTTTGGGAAGAATCTTAGAAGATTTTTCAATCTATTGCTGCAAGAACGAAGGAAATCCATCGAATACTAACCGATTTATTAGCATTTGAAATTGGACATATTTTTCACTTTTTTCGGTTTTTTGATTTTCATTTTACATCCCTATGTAGCCGAACTTCCTGAGAGAAGTATTCTACTTCAAAATGTTTAAATACTTCTTAATACTAATATTCAAAAAAGCTAGGGACGTTGAAATATCGGAACATTAGAAGTAAGTTACGCCGAATTTTGTATCGAAATCCTTTTTTACCCTTTTTAGCAGAAAGTACTCTCGACGCAAAATCTGTATCAGCAATATTTGCTATTTGAGCGGAGATTTCGCTGTAGTTGATATTTTGGAATTAGTTGATTGGTTTGGTTTTACGATCCATTTTCGATGGGAAATACAGTTAAATATTTGTTTGGGAAATTCATAGCTCATCATTGCACCACTCTAAAGGAAACGGCATCAGACTGTTGCTGCACTGTGGCCAACCGAACTCACGGATTCGACTGCCGAACCTCTGACCGGTCGCTCGGCAGGGGGCGGCTTTCAAGCGGCTGGCTGGTGCAACAAATATCGGAGACCATACGGAACAGTATAAATTATGTGACAATTTTCTCCGCCGCTTTCCTCGTGTCGTGTTAGCCTACCATTGATCCGATTTTCCACCCAACAAATTGCCGAACATACGTCCTATCGCACACGAATTTCACTTCTGCAGCTTTTTGGATTCGAATCAGAAGGCACACTGCTGTCGGTCGGCCGGATTGGTTCTAAAAATGAGAGGAAAAATAAGAAACGGTACTGTGTTTCAATTTCCACACGAGTAGGGCCGGAGCCTACAATGTGTACGGCAGGAGGTCTAACCGAGGTCGTGTCCGCCTGTCCTAAAGTGAAACTTAGATTGGGAAATATGTTCTGCTGGACTTGTTTATGGTAGGAGATAAATAATAAAATTACTTTCAGATCACTTATTGCACATATAAGCAGATTTGCACATTCACATTCAGGCAGGCACTCTCTGGTCGGATAAAAAGATCCCAGCATAAGAGTGATATTTTTTGGCGTGAGAATGTCTCCTGTCGGGGCTATATGTGAGCATATTTTCAGCTGCTGTTATCGAGCTGAACGCACACAGCCTTTGCTCCACCCCTAGCCCGACGCAGAAAAAAGGGTAGGAAGCGAGATATAATGTTGGGACTTTGCGGTCAGTTTTACTGACGGCTGTTGGAGCTCTTTCGTGTAGGCGGTTTTAGGCTGAAAGTCGGTGCGTCGAGTATTCTTCTGATGCGAAACAGAATGGTTGACTGCCGGTGATGAATGTAGCAGAGGGGTTTCGAGAAATGTTCCACTTCAAGCTCGGTTTGCCTCAGCTCTCTGGTACGGTTATGGCAAATACCATTCGATACTTTTTATATCCGTTACCGACAGTAGAGCAGCAAGCAGAGATTTAAGTTTGTGTGCAGACATGAACAATAATTCTGCTCGGGTGGAAAACTGATTTCTTTTTGTTTGACGACTCAACCGGATATTGTTAAGTTAAATATGTCGTTAGGGTTTGTAAGGGTGGTTTTATAAATCCTTTTGACTACCAACGCTGGTTTGTATTTACACAAGTTTCCATTTCAAAGAAAAATTATTGTTAAATTCTTGTGCCGGTTAGAAAATGTAATCAAATTTGACGTACGACACAATATTTTATAACCAGCGATATTCTGAGATCATTCCAATTTGTAGGGCTGAACGCTTTTCAGTGCCAAAAGTGGTTTTAGAAAATTTAAGCCGTCGGACATGAACGTCGATATAAGATGCAGAAAAAGTATCATCAATCTAGAACCAAAGTTTGTGGCAGAATTATTGCATTTCGTGATATTTGGTTTTCCGTATAATCCAGTCAATCCCTATTATGGTCATTTCTGCTTGAACTGCTTGATAATTTGCCAACCCTCTAATCTATACCATTTTCTTTACCATTTGAAGAAAATGGGATGTTTTGAAAGGAACAAATCACCTGTAGAGAAATCCATAATTGATAAAGGAAGGATTTCCGCACCCTGATTACACACTTAGCGTGTTCAA
This sequence comes from Wyeomyia smithii, assembly GCF_029784165.1. Lineage (NCBI taxonomy): Eukaryota > Metazoa > Arthropoda > Insecta > Diptera > Culicidae > Wyeomyia > Wyeomyia smithii. The sequence continues at coordinate 270,788,934 of NC_073696.1, read as the reverse complement.
AAAAAAAAAAAAGCATACATTATATGTTCCCTACCGGATGACGTATTCTTATCCTAATGGACCTCCGGATCACGGTGCTGATCCGGTAGTATTATACTTCCCTAGTTGGGATCTCTTGTGCTTTGATCTATTCCTGGCTGTCCGCCGAGCTCATTCGCTGATCTCAATTTCTCAAAACGTCGGACTACGCGCTGCAAGCTGCAACCGAGGAAAATCATTATTTATTAACTGCGAGAAAAGCAAAGTTTAGACAGCCTTCACCGTTTTTGATTCAAGGTTTACTTTTTTTGTGCGTTCGCCTGCTTGCAGCACCAGCAGCATGCAGAAAGTGGGTGCTACTATAACGAGAAAGAAAAAAAAAACCCTGACAGAGATAATGGCTATAAAGTGCGGGATTTTTTTTATTACTGCAGCACCACTCTTGCTCGTGAAATTGCGCAAAACTTGTGCAATTATTAACTTGCGATGCCTGCAAACAGACCTTGAACTGTCCGAAGCGCGCGCCACGCTACGTGGCGTTGGGTGGGCGACTTTCGTGAATCCATGGCATCTCCGTCCGTCGTTTTGCACGTGTTTGCATTTCCCTCGTTAGCGCAAGAAGAAAGCGATACGCTACTTTTCAATTCCAGCTGTTTGCTTCCTGTGCGACAGGAGGAAGCAAAAAAAATGTCACTGAAGAAACTCAATTCCGATGCGGACCAGATGAGAAAAGTAACTTTCGCTCTAATTTTACCGTCCATTGTTTCCGCTTTGGGAAAAGTCACAAGCAGCGCGTTTGAGCCGAAAATCGGGTGGGAGTTTTCAGCAGACCGCCTTTCAAAGGATCCAGTTGCCGAGGCGGCAACCCACTGAAACACATCCTCTCTCACACACTCTCGACGGAACGATTTAACAATAATGAATGAAGTGCATAAATAGAGATTTTCTCGCCTGATCTCAGTTAATGGCGGTTCGCGGGACAATGTTGAGTAGAGGGGTAAACACGCGAGGGGGAAAAATTGAATTGGAAAAGTTTCTGGAAGGCCATTTTTCGGGCTCGTATTCGCCACCGCCAACGTTTCGGCTGCGACGTTGTTGGTGGTGGGATGGACAGGACAGGACGGGACAGCCGACTTTGCTTCCGGGAAGTACATGGTTCAAGTTTCGCCGAGAGAAGAAAGATAATTTATGAATGGATCATTGGTTTCTCGGACAAGCCAAGCTGAAGTTTGCTGCGGAGAAAACTTGTTCCGCAGCTTCATCATAAGGCTGTCGATAAAATTTGTTGCAGTCAGTTGTGCTAAGTAAATTATGGGATTTGTACGGAACAACTGTTTGCCATGGTCTGCTGCGGCGGTTCACGCTTCTCCCCTCCGGATGTTGATGAATTTACTCTAAGTTATGCGATAAACTTGATGGATACTGAACCCTGTTTCCCCGTACTCAGACTTTGTCAACTGGTGAAGTTTTCGCAATGCTAGAAACTGTGAACGAAGTGGATTGAAACTGAAATGAACAGAAGCTACCAATGACTGTCAGGGGATTTCAATTGTCGGTAAAAAAGTCAATGTGAAACCGCTTTATTTTCCAACTATTTTTCCACCCGTATAAAGAAAACTTGCACCATTTTAAACTGCATAAAAAACTACAATAAAGGACAAGCGTGGGGAGGAGGAAAGGGGACAGTGGGACAACCTTGGGGAGAAAACTTTTCTATTTCTGCCAATCGAACTTGCAATGGTTCGGAATCACGCGATGATTGTTTTCAGTACCGAACAGTGGTTAAGATGGACTTTATCTAGCGGGAGATGGTTATTCTTTCAGCTATCGTGCGTCTCCATCTAAGTGTGCTTTGGAGGAGACGTATAAAAAATTCATGTGCAGAAGTTTTACGAAACTCTAAGTTACGTCGTTGGTAGCGTAATGAAGCTGTTTAACGTTCCACGTTAACTGGAAAACTAGTGAACGAGCGAGGGTGTTTTATATTTCTCGAAGAGTGTTTAATCGAAAATCGTGCGTTTGTATTCAGCACTACTTATAACTATTTAAAAAGGGAAAACAGGAGTAATTTGCAAAGCCGCGAAATATTGTCCAATTTAAGGTAAAAATTCTATATAACATACCTACCTACCTGATTAAAATAATATTATACCTGCTAGAATATGATCAATCGCAATATGAAATAGAATACAGTAAGCCGTGGAAAAATCGATTATCGGCTTAGCGAAGCGAATGTAAATAAACCAACGTCAGTCAAGTTTTCTTTGAGTGTTTTGGGGTTTTTACGATTTGGTAATTTCAACATAATGCATCTTGGGCGGGTCAAAACTCTGAAGAGATGATTCTTATAATTATCCTCCAGTAAACAGATAGGGGAACTGCTGCATACTTCATTTTTTTAAGCCGATATTCACGAAGAATGCACGGATTAAACGCCAAATTTTCACAAAATCGTTTCACGAAAAAAATACGCTTACGTGCTCTTATGGAATCCCCCAGCATTGCATATCTAGTAAACTGAGCTAGATTTATCCTGCATTTTGTGAAACAAACCATTTTTCACAACGCTTCCATATCCATCTCAAAACTTGAATCACTGCTCAATTATTCATCTCATGACGTCCCCATATTCATCACACTGTTAATCATGAATTAATCACATTATCATGAATGAACGTAGCCGCAGCACGTCGTAGTAGGTTACCTAGATATCCGCTGTAGTTTTTTTTTAATTCTAATTGAATGTAATAAGATGAAGGCCCAATCGCAGAGAGCATAACGGGGCCGAACCGCTGTAGATGTTTACGTGCAAAATTGGTAACCTAGTTAACCACTGCAGTGCTATCGATTTATGTCAATTATGTCGGAATATTTTAACATTTTCAGTATGATTTTTCCGTATTAACAGAAACTGATTTGGCAACAATTGATTTTCTTTAACGCAGTGAAAACAGATGAAAATTCATACAGTTGGAATTTAGGAATTTAAGAAATTCATCTCATATATTTCTGCTAATTCAAGCTTGTTTTAGGAAATTTGAGGTGAACATTTCAAAGATCAAAGTATCCTTAGTGTAGTGAGTGATTTTGTTTAGTGATTAAAATAAAAAGTGGTCCGCTAGTGATGGCTGCTGAACGAGTCCCGTTGTAACCGTATAGAACAATGCGCGGATTTCGTTTTGTGAGGTAGGTGATTGAATTAAATGAGTTTTCGAGTGCAGATGCCCGACTATAATATCAATTTTAGAGCTTTCAAGTGAGTTTTCGAGTGCGGGGGCCTAGTGTGGTTGGTAACGTCTCCGCCAACCACGCTCGACGCCTGAGTTCGAATCCCACCGCCGACATAGGTGTCGATGGCTGTGAGGTGGCGTGATCCACTCACAACCAACCCAAACTGGTCTAGATTCAATCCTAGCCGACACCGGGAGATATTCTGAGGCGAAAAATCTCTGGGATCACGCCTTCCATCGCATGAGGAAGTAAAGCCGTTGGCGCCGGTCCGTTGATAAACGGGTCGTGAGTTAGGGACCTGGGTGTGGAGTCGCCTCCCTGGGCGTCGGTAATTGGCCACAACAGTGGCGGAAATAGACCGACGGAAAATAAGCGAGAATAAAAAAAAAAGTGAGTTTTCGAGGATTCTACTTTATGAGAATCTAAAGTGAACTAAGAAGAATCCATTCCATGGATTAGCAGATTGGTTTAGTTAGAAAATATGCGTTTTTCCTGTTTTCAATTGTGTTTTTATGTTGTATGAGATGAAAATATGGGCTGAGATGAATATGACACTTTGGTAAGTAGTATTGCATCCATAAATGTTATTTTGAGAATGAAAACAGTTCGCGTCATACAGTTATGTCCTGGAATCCATGTTCCATGCGCAGACCAGAGGCTGTAACCTCATCAAGTGCGCGGGTTTTTGAAGAAGATTTTTTTCGGAAGGTTCGATTCTACAAGAACCATTTTCCCAGACTTGGTCTATATATTGAGCTTACTTAATAGGGTATGGAATGGGGATCACTTAGGAAGAAGATTGCTACTTCTTTGCAACGATTTTCTTTCTTTCTAATTCCGCTGTTACCTAGGTGAGTGATTCAAATATTCACCGGTATCATCAAATAACTTATCCTAACTAAAATCTGTTGCTCAGAGAGCTAGTGATTTTTTAAGGAGAACTATCGGTGAGACTTTGGAAAAAATTATCCATTTTCGAGCACAATAGTAATCGGATTGTTTTCCTTGTTTGTGATGCCTTGTTTTCAATCAGTGATAATGTACTTTTACGAACTAATTCCATTTTTTGTCATAATTGACTTACATTTTAAGTTTAGTAAAGCGGGCAATGTATGTAGTTTCGCGGGAATGCAAAGATGAACGGGAATAGAAGGTGTGACTAGACTTAGAAAAAAATTCCCTCGTCCAGACGGGACTCGAACCCGCAATCTCTGTTGTCTCCGGCAAGGTGTTTTGGCCAATTAAACTACTGGGTAAGGTTAACTCTTCCTAAGACCAATGTCGAATCACCCTCTACTATTGTGTTCCCGCATCTCATCACGCCGCGATGAAACTGCACACACTGCCCTGAGGAAGTTTATTTCTGTCAACTGAGAGAGTGGTCTCTTTACGCACACTATGTATAATGACTTATTATATCTACAGCGGCGCAAGCGATGAGACACGTCACCTTGCCGGAGACAACGGAGATTGCGGGTTCGAGTCCCGTCTGGACGAGGGTAAATTTTTTCTAATTCCAGTCACACCTTCTATTCCCGTTCATCTTCGCATTCCCGCGAAACTACATACATTGCCCGCTTTACTAAACCTAAAGTGATAATAGAATCGAATATTCGAAAAATACAGTATGATTTTCAGTAGAATGCTGCTATAACATCTAAATTTCATGTAGGAATACTTTTTGAGCGAAATATTTGCTTAAAAGTTGTAATTATTGATGAAATGCAAAGGCCTTTTTTTGTATCATGATCGAAACAGTTTACTTCTGAGACTTCACCTTGTCTGTACTAGATATGATGAGGTTTTTTTTCTTGAGAATGCCCATTTTGAAATGTTTAATAATAGTTTTAGGTATATAAATTGTCTCCTTGAAACACTTGACCTCAAATAAATCTGAAATGAAATGGCTGGTCCGACTATGATATTTTTTGTTCCGATCACTTTTAAATTATTTCATGTCGAATTTGCTATAAGTTATTATTTATTGAAACTAGAAAGGCAGATTGTTTCGATAAACGTAGTTTGTTTATGATTTCATGCTATACTAAAGCTGAAAATGTGTCATGAAAATCTATGTACCATGAAAATAGCCTAATCTGTTTTGACCATGAAACATTACTCATAATCTGAAATCCTAGGAAAACTTTCACATGATACAATTAATTTCGATGCGTATACGTTAAATGAATTTAACGCGGCGGCGTGTTCTCATGGTAGGAGCGGCATACAACAGCGTCTGACCCGGAGTGGGTGGTTGAATCATGAAATGCGGTGCCTCGATTATTGGAGACTCGGTACTTGAAATATAAGAATTCTACTCCTACCGACAAGGAGCTCACAGCTTTCCAGGAAGTGCGGTGGTCTAAATTGGGAGGAAGTGAATTCCAGTATTAGATCCTATTGCGGCCAGTTCATTTAAGTGCCACATCTACTACAGTGGCGGAGGAGTCGGTTTTGTGCTAATTGGAAAACATATGAAGCGTCAAATTAGATGGAGACCGATCAGTGACCAAATTCTTCAATTACTGCCTAATCAATGCAATGATAAGCCCGATGACGAGAAGGAGGAGTTCTATGATCTCCTCAAGAAGAACGATGACTCGGATCACTATCTCGTGATATCCAAGATCCACGCCCAGTTGTCCAACGAAATTAAATCGAGGGCAACGAGGAAGATACGGTTGAACATCTAGCGGTTATCAATTGGAGAAGTGACTGCAAAGTATTCGCAGAACGTTGGGTACCTAAATGAACAGTGGAGACATATCCACAGTACGATCAGCACTACAGCGTGAGAAGTGTTGGGTACAACTGCGACAACCACGCTTGATGAGTGGTTTGGCGGTGAGTGTCAGCGAGTGATGGATGAGAAGAATTGTGCCAGAGGTCACTTGTTTACTACAGCTGTAACACGTCAGAGCGGAGGTAAATATCGAGCAGTTAGAGCCGCAAGTAATAGACTCCACCGTCGGAAAAAGGTCAGGCTCTAGAGCGGAGGTGTTGCACAGTGGTCCAATAAGGCAAAAAGTGGAATTTAATTCCATAGCACCTTTCAACTTCATCCTAGCTTAATAGTGTCTTCGGAGCAATTTTTTGTATGAATGACCCGCATAACCGCAAATTGTCAAAAAATATGAAAAGTTTACTATAAAAAAAATAAAAAAAATACCTTTTTTGTGTTAGGAGATAAATATGAAACTTTGTTGAAAAAATGAAAATTCTATAACTTTGTAAGGAAAAGTCCTGGAGATGTGTGCTCTTCAATAAAACCGTGTATTTTATATGCCCAAATGCTTCTTTAGTGCAACGTTTTCTTGTAAAACGTAACGTTAAGTAAAGTGTATTAAGTAGTAAATGTAAAGTTAAGTACAAAAACTAACTTTTAAGTAACTTTTAAATGAAATACTCTATAACTATGTTCCCAATTAAGATAGGAAAAAAACTTTGTCGAATAAACCATTCCTCTATCTCTTAACACAAAAAAAGTAAGTATTTTTGATATATGAAAACCTGCTCGCCGTACTCTAAAATGGGTGGATTGGGACAAATGAAACCTGATGAAGTTTATAGTACTTCAGCTTAACTTCAAGGAAAAGTATTGACATCATGATTCCACTTGCCCCTTTTTAACCTATACGTTCTTGAAGTTATCGAAAAAATAAGCTAAAATATGATATAACTTTGTAAAGAAAAGTACTGGAGATATATGGTCTTTGGAAAAAATGTGTGTTTTGTGTGCCCTTACCATTCCTCCGAACTACACTTTCGTGTAAAATGCAACTAACAAAAGTAAAGTACAAAAAACTAACTTTTAAATAAGTTCCTTGTAATATACTTTATAACTTTGTACCGATTATGCGGGTCATTTATACAAACAATTGCTCCGATGACACTATTAAGCTAGGATGAAGTTGAAAGGCGCTATGGAATTAAGTTCCACTTTTTGCCTTATTGGACCACTGTGCGCTGGTTTATGTCCGACGGTCGTACCATCCGATAGTAAAATAATTTGGTTGGACAAAAGTGGGCTCTTACCTCCATAGATGAAAAAAAAAAATACTTCAAGGTATACAGCCTTAGGTGTTGTATGAAATGGTGACGTAGGACTATATATATTATATGCTGCGCTAAACTGTGCATAGGCAACACTACCGTTTAGTTTTGATGGTCGTTATTGTAAAACTAGCTCTCGTTTCTCAATGTCGCGTACTTTTAACAGCTGCACTGCACTCGCTATTGTGTAACAAACTAAACTGAAGCTGAATTGTCTACACGCAGTCTTTTGTATCGAGTTCAGAGTAGATTTTTGTCATTAGGGCGTGGCTACGCAGCTTGGAGAAAGACAAACAAACCAAAACACTTTGTTGAGTCAAAATATATAGGCAGTGGTATTTATTTCGTCCATGTTATTGTTATCTGTACTCGGGAAGCAAGCCAATAACGAGAAAATGTATGGGAAAGCTTGACCTTGTAACTTTTCACCTTTTTCCACCATTAAGCAGTAAAGCAACAATATTGAACATTACATCAAACAATTATTACACATTTTATATATCCACCGACACATAAATGACTAAGATGCATTAAGTCGTTCGCTTGCTATAATCGTTTGAAATCTGACGCAACATTTGCCAGTTTCATTTTCAATTTCACAAAGTGTAATCTAGTATAGAAAACAAAGACGTAGTCCTACGTCAAAAAAAAAAGTGGGCTCTTATACAGCCCAAAAAGTTTATTCCCGGTTAACTAGTCCACTGTGTTAGGGAAAGTAAGCATTAGGCGATCTATGAGAGGCCGAGAGCAGTGTTTCAACAACGTTTCATAGTAATAAAATTTCAATTTTCTGCATTTGGTCTGTAGATTTTCCGATTGCTGCGAGAACAAGGGTAATTGGTTGAAAACTAACTCTCCAGCAAAGTTGTAGGTAATAAAGTTACGGTTCTAGAAGAAAAAAAATATATACACTGTAGAAACATTTTGTTTCCTTTGCCAAATTATTTAAATTGTCACAAAATATCTCAAAAGAAATATTTTTTAAAAATCTATAATGTAAAGACGTATTGTTTAAATTGGTCATCTTGTGTGTTCGTCTAATTTTCACTACCTTTAGATAACAGGGTTCGCCGGTGAGCTACGCATATTCAATTGTACCAGGTCCAGTATGAAAATGATCGAATATGGTACAAAAACAGTGCATTTGATTGGTATCATGCTCTTAGTGATAAATTTCTACCAGTGTAATGTATAGCTAGAAGAAAACACTCAAAAAACACTTCAAAACTGTCAAAATACTCAAACGTTCATAACTTTTTTGTTTTTCATTTTACCATCACCAAATTTTGACAGATAGTAGGGTAGGGAACATATTCTAAGCAGCATTAGGAACCGTCTGTGTATTGAGACGAAATACTCGAAATGTGTTGGGTGAAATTCAAACAAAAGTATATTAATCTGTTCTCTACCTTTTTTTCTGTTAAAACTTGTTTTCAGATTGTAAAACTAAGTTTGCAAACTATAACTATAATCAATTAAAGTTACCAATCGAGGGACACTATTCCAATCACCCCGAACCTATTTTAAGCAGTTTCCATATGTTTTGCTGGCGTTTTATTTTAGCACCCGAAGTGGCTCCTAAATGGCTGCAATATAGCTCCATTTGTTTCAATTGGTGATTGTTCACAGATTGCTTTGTGATATTCGTAATAGCTGTCCGTTTTCGTTTCCATCATTGAAATTGTCGATATTTATCAAAATTCAGGAGTTTGAGGCCTGTTTTCTTCGATTAAAATAGGTGCTACTGCTTAAGCCGTTCCTTACCCTATTTCTTCAATGTGTAAAAAAATTAGATTGAAAAAATTGACGTTTTGTGCATGCAAATTAGCACGGAAAAAAATTTTTTAAAGTGTATATGTTTTTTTCTAGAACCACAATTCTATTACCTACAACTTTGCTAAAGACACCGTTTTAATCGAACTGGCCGTTTTTCTTATATAGAAATTTTTATCCATCAGTCACCATTTTGAAACAGTTTGAGAACTGATATCATAAAGTGACCTTTTTATCAAACAGGAACAACTGTGAAAAGTTTCAGCGAAATTGAAAACCACATGCTAAATCAATTATAATTTTTAACCTATTTCCCATGGAATGCCTCATAAAGGCTTTTCCTGAGAGACGTAGTTCTACGTTAAAAAAGTCAAAAGGGAAAGTTATTACTGCTGTCCATTAATACAGAATTTGTTTCGGAAGAAATTAGAGTAAGCATTGTACGTGTAAGACATGGACAACGAATGTTTATTACTCCTTGTGAAAAAAATGTCGGTATTGTGACGTTACAATTTTATTCAATTTTCTAGAGTGTACTTACAGAAACTCACCAAAATCACCAAACCATGTGCAACCAACTTGACTTTACTATCAATACCACACAAGAACATTATAATCGCAAAGTCGAAAATGAACTCAAATCATGCCCCATGAAGTTTTTCCAAGAAAATGTAGGTGAAAATTAATCCGAAGTTTGTAATCTCTTTGTGAGTTCCTAAAACCACTCACATCATATATGTCAATCAATGTTCTCACCATGAACTCCTCAGAGCATTAAAGAGCTAAAAACTTCCACTTTCCCTAGAACGCCTTCTCAATGGGGCTGTGCAAAAAGGAAAACTCTCCAAAACATGGAAACTTTCTTAATTGGAGCCTATTTTAAAATCAGGTGCAAAATCTGACATTTATTTTACGGTGCTGTTATTTTTGGTAGTAGACCAATTCAAGAAAAATGTGTGGGAAGAAAATATTAATGGTCTTCCTCATTTTTTGATCACTTCAGCTCGTTTCCTTGTCAGTGGATACAAACTAAGGTGGCTTTTCTTATTTTTTTTTCGAGGAGAAAAAAGCGACACTAGACGACACAAAACGATAAAGAAAATAATCGGGGTTTCTAGAAAAACAAAAAAAATGGCGGCTTATTGAGAGACTCGTACGGTGGTTGGACACTAACAACTCGTACTGCGTGCATAATATTGCCACTACTTTTCACCTGTATGTAACATACAATAAAACTAAATCCATATTTGGTAGCCCGGATAATCAATAATAATAAAACCTGTCTAACAACTAGTTTGGGATATAGTACCGATTGTAAGGCATATCGTTAAACCATATAGATTATCATCCGTTCATGGGTATTGATTATGCGGGAGGCTCTTCTGCGTATAAAAATGTACTTTTGTCAAAACTCTTGCTAAAAATAAATATAAAATAAATTATTTTTTTCAATGACGCTCTATTCGCAATAGAAGTGTTAAATAATTTTAAAATAAACAACATTTTTTGTTTTAAACTGAGCTGAAAGATTTTTTCTCCCTGTCACTTTTTTACCTCGAAAAAGAAAAAATTAAAATAAACCCCCTTCGACTGATGAGTAGATCCCCTTCAATCTGCAAATATTTTAGAAACACCCAGCGTGGAATAAATTTGGTTAATTTGCACCGTTTGCAATATTGCAACTTTTTTTTTTTATTTTTTCCAGCGTGTTACTATTTGTTTCATTAGGGACGCAATTAATCTACTACAAATCTGCATTTTTTTGAGGCTTTTTTACTCCACAACAAACGCACATGAAAGCTCTGTATTTTTTTTTGTTATGGAATTAGAATTACGTTGTCCATTGATGTGAACTTTTGTAATATATCCCAGTCAATTGCTATACGTTTCCCCTTGCAAAATACCATGACCACTATTGTTGAGTGATCAGGTACCTGCACCAACACGCTCCCAGTCAGGTGAAATATGGTTTATGAAGCCAATCACCTTCCCAGGATTCAAAGACCAAATGTCTTTGGGCTGTAAACAGCCACAGCCAAGAAACCTTGAACTGCGTTTAAATAATGCACCACAACTGCACAGCAGATGTTCCGATGTCTCGCTTTCCATATGCATGCTCAGTTCGGTTCAAAATGGCGTCCATACAACGAGCATTCCGCAAGCGCATTGTACAGTTCGCTATGAACTTCATAACAATTTTGGCAAAAAGTTTATGGTAAACCATTCTGAATGCGAAAATCTTCCGGTTTTTATTATGTATGGCTTCCTGCGAACCTCAACTATAATCCGACAGGAAGGCAGTGGAAGACCGACCATTCAATCAAAATATATACCAGAATGAATGTTTGAACAACATTATGATTCCATTTCTTCCAAAACTCCATACAGATGAAAGGTATGTGTTTTGTCCAGAGAAAATATTATTACAGCACGTCAAAAAACACAAATGTTTCTGAACAACCACTCGACTCCATTTGTATCCCAAATGCGCAAATCACCTCAGTGACCTTCGAGATTTTGATTTCCTTCAGTGTAAAAATACCTGGAGATCAACGAACAGCCAACAGTTGATCGGTAGAATCAAGAGATACATTCGAAAAGCGGACTTGAAGGCCGTACAACGCTTTTGTTTTGGCATCATAAGAAAACTTTGTCGGGAGGCCGATGTGGGACCTTTGTCAAATGTTCAATATTTTTTGTTAGTTCAAAATGAATGTGTCTTCATGAGAAATAATCATTTCCTCTTTAAGTTCCACTACTTTTTTTTGACAGCTGTAGTAAAAAATTCTAAATTTTTAGTTGTCACCCGTTAGACCTTGTGCCTTCGTTCACTACATTTTTTCTTTTTTTGACTCTAGCGCTTGATGATATCTTTCAAATTCCTTATTGTGATCGAGGATTCCTCTACCCTTCATATTTTTATCCAAGATGCTCAATTCCACGATATGTAAGTTAAATTTTACTGTTTTCGTTTGCCAGGAATTTGAATCCCCAAATCCCCACGCTCCGTAGGTCGTGACTTCGTTGTCAGTTTGTAGGCGTAGTAAGTACCTTATGAAATATGGATCCACTCCTTAACAAAAGAAAATATCAATATTCTCATATTTTGAAATTCTGAAATTCGACAGTGAAGGACAGAAAAGCGTAGAATGTTTCGAATACACAAACTTTCTCTGTGCTGATCGCTCCAGCTAGGGACCGAAAGAGAAGATGCAAATGCAAATCGATTCATAACAATTCACGCAGAATGAAGTATCCCAGCTCTGGGGTGGTGATGGGCATAGAGAAATTTTCGTCGTATAGTTCACGGCGAATGCTATTATTATTCGGGAGACACTTTTCATATCAATTTTTCCGTAACCTACGTACAGCTCATACCAATTTTTCGTACACAGTCGGTTGAGCCACTACTCGGGCAGCAGTAGAATGACGTGTGACGGAAGCTGATGGGTTTACGAGACACATTCGCCCGTTCCGGAATAATTTAACACGATACTGGCTCTCACTTGCCGGCGTTCGTGTTCCTCTGGTGGACCATTTTGTGCGGAGGTGAAATGGAATTTCATTTTGGATAAGTGTCAATCATCAGCAGCGAAGAGGTTAGCATTCTCTGCCCTTTTGTGAGGCTACTCTATTTTGCATGTTCGGTACGGTACGAGCTCCTCCGGTTTTGCTCTTTCCTACATGTGTACCATCGTTTGAGGTTATCAGGAGGATATTTGGAACACTTGACCTACCGACGATGTCAGCAGGAGTCTGTCGTACGCCGTCAATAGACTGCAAACCATCGTCACAAACTGAGATATAATCTCTGTCGCCCGTAACTACACTGTAACAGTACATACTCACGTGGTGAACATTTAATATTTTGTACTTACTAGTTAGTAAAAGCACCCCAAAAGTGATGAAGTTACAGTAAAATAATTCATTGTAAAATCGTCCGTAACCTCTGCTGGAGTGGTTGGACCTACGCTGAGCAATACTGTACAGTTTGTCCGCTCGTTCCTCCTCATCTGCTTTCTCTCCTGTTTTCCATATTCAGTGGGTTTTTTATTTGCACATAAACGAGAAAATAATTGAATATTAGATTATTCTCGAATTCCGCTTACGATCGCTCGTTTACGGTGTGTTGCTGCTGGCTGCTGCTAGTGCTACCGTGTCTCTCGGATGTCGGCTGTCGAGGTCGAGTTTTTCACCCTTTTCGCAGGGAAGCGGCGGCGGCTTGGTGTGGCGTGGTGTGGCGTGGCGCAACGCGGCGCACCACACTGAAGTTTAAATTGTTTGCATAGAAACGGCAGCTCAGTTCGGTACGGTTCCGCCGGTTTACCGACAGGGAGGACCAAGCTACCGCCATCCATTCCGGACCGAGATCGGACAGCTAACCGAATCAACACTAATTGCGACGTTAAATAGATCGGTGAAAGCAGTGCAAATTTATGGATCATCTTTAATTTTATTCGTTCGGATATTATATAGCTTGAAGAGATTGTAACTCTGAAATTCTGTTGTTGCTACAACTTTCCATTCCATGCGTTCTTCATGAGGGAACCGTGAGGGTTTCTTTTTAAGAAGAGAACACAAAATCTTATTTTTGCTCTCAAGTTTTCGTCAAAACTGTGTTTGATTCTTCCTATGATCAAGAGTAAACATCGCATTCCTTCAGTTCTACGACGCTATCATAGCTTATTCTCAAGCGTGTACCAGATAAGCTCTACCTGATCAGCATAATGTGTATCGAAAAATCATTACTCATGTCATCGTTGACCGAAAGACGCATCGTCTTCCAGGAGAGAAACTGTTCGTGAAGGGACACTCTGTACACAGATTGCAACTTCTACCGCAATGGAAATTTTCCAAAAGGCCATTAATCACCTGGGCAGTTTCAATTTCCTCCACCCATTCAAGCTGGACGTCCCCCAATCGGTTGCATTTTCACTTGCTCACCTCGGACAGGGCCCAAGGGCAAACTTTGCTTTCAGAGCGGTACAATACCTCAATTTCTGCGGAAATCATAGACGATGACAGTCCGAAAAAAAAAAAAAATCCTGCATCATAGAGGCATCGTTTGCACTAAGTGTCGGTTCTAGAATGGCCAGTCTGTTGCATGCAATTACGGCTAGCAGATTGGACGACGATAAAGCAGTACGTGATAACTGTCAATACCGTCTTCCTCCCATTTCGCCGACAATCACAATTTCTGATAGTTACCTATTATTTTCGGAAATGCACAACTTTCGGACAGCTGCGAACGTGCGCAGAAAAGTTTTTAATGCCATTCGAGGCGAACCGCCCGGTCTGGTCCTGATACCTTCCGTGCCCAGCAGCACGAAACGATTGCCCTTTTGCGATACTGACGGTAAGCTGACTCAACAGTGAGCTTATAATCTATCTGTTGCAAAGTTTAGTCCCTGTTAGCGTTCCGTCGCTTGGCAGCTCCAGAGTAGGGATACCATCCGTCCTGATTTAGCAGGACATGTCCTGATTTTGAGATCCATTTGGAGCGTCCTGATTTATTTTTAATATTTTAACATTTGTCCTGATTTTTCTGAATGATGCCGGTTATTCAAAAAGGAAGCAAACTGTTCAGTACTGTCATATTGACTCCGGGAAGAAACGAACTTATTGCGAACGATTTTTTTCTTTGGTTAAATCTTGACGAGAGAAATTGTCTAGTCGTTGAAAACATTAAATGTTTTTTTGACAATAGGGGGTTTTAATTTGATGCAAAATAGATCCCAGATTTTCTTATACTAATCGATGACCCCCCTTGCAGTAGCCACTACGTATTTTTTCTTAAATCTCTACGATTCTTCTTTGATTTTTTAAGTTGAAAAATTAGATTTATTTAAATTTCCACTAACTGGCAAGTAGTGCACAGAGTGACACTTCTACTGCTGGAAAATATAACATATAAATGACATTTCTGCTGCTGGCTTATAGAAAATATAACCCTGACAGACCACAAAGTGACATTTATACTGCTGGCCTGTCGAAATATAACCCATGGTTGGCGTGTTATGACAGGGATGCCAAATGTGAAGACATGTCTCAATTTCGAAGACTTTGGAGCTCGTTTGAGAAGTGGATGCCTAATAGTCGGTTAATTACACGCACCCGATTTAATGTTATCACTGGGATTTTTGCTAACTTTCAATGGGGACCATGTTTACAGATTTCTTATGTGTGAAGACATTTTTTATGGAGTGTGAATACCTGGCACCAACGTGTCATGATTTCTTAACGGCAGGGTTTGTCTTAAAATCACTTACAGTTGTTAAAATTCGAAATCGATTTTTTTCAATAGTTCTACTGTTTAAATTAAAAACAAGTCAGTAGAATATGTATATTTCTGTTATTTCTTATCAAAAGAAAGAATAATATACATACCCTCAAAACACCCTATTGTTAAATTTAATTCAAACAGTTTACTAGTGTTGCAATTTTCAAAGTATCTACTAACGCCTAATAAATCAAAGTTGCAAAATTGAATCGTTCGAGAATTACGTCAAATGTGAGTCTTTTGGGGTATTTTGAAGTGCAAATCTCAAATTACGAGTTTTATTTATTGATACCTCAAAAAATAAAAATAGCTTAAATCAAACTTTTGCTGGAAAAAGTTGTCCTGATTTTTAACTCCGACGAAATGGTAACCCTACTCCAGAGCAAGTTGATGCGGACAAAAAAAAACTCATCTGAGAGATACTTAGAGTACGTGTACAGCATCCCGGTTGTTGTTATGTCGAGAGCGCAGGCAAACAACATACAGCAAAAAAAAAGTGGAAAGAATCGAAACTACAGAGTACCAGATAGCTAGTTTCGAATTGGCTCGAATCGATTGAAGCTGCAGTTTCACAGCTCGTATTTCATTGGTGGATACCGGTTTCTAGCGCTCTAATGACCCTGTCGTAAATAGCATGCATTTATTGAAAAAAGACGAAAACCCGGCTTCTGCTAATTACGTGTTCGATGAGGAACCGAACAAAGCGAAATGGTGTTTTGTGGGTTCAAACCCCTAATCAACCGCAGAAAATTCAACTGCTAATTAAAGTTGTACTTTAATTAGAGCCTCAATTTAATTCCGTTTTTGAGGAGTGTAATTTGATAAACTGTACCTAGAAAGGCATCTCAGAAAGGCAGACAGTTTTGTTGCCAGAAGTGCATGAATGTATTCTAGAAAAAAATCATAAAACGCAGAATAATAATAAAAAAGCTTACAGACATCTTTCAGTTTGTCCATCAAATGAATTGGCAATTATTTGCCAAAAAACCTAAATTAATCCACCTAGCGGTCAAACCCAGCCTTTCTCATTCAAACTTATTATTTGTAAAAATAGATTCACATGAACGCTTCAATCCAATAAATATATATTCACTCTTAAGGTTCTAAAAAATTGATGTTGTAATCTATACATATAAAAATGCAGTCCGGTCTGTCTGTCTGTCTGTCTGTCTGGCTGTCTGATTCGTATAGGCTCGAAAACTACCGAACCGATCGACGTTAAAATTTGTATGTACAGTGCTTTTTCGATTCGGTCAAAAAAAATTTGGCGAAACCGTGAATTTTGCGAAATGATAAAAATTTAATTTTTTGTGTTGGATTCAATTGAAATTTTTAATATTTTGAGTAAAATGATGCACTTTCAGTGGTCCCCGTGGTTCTGTGGTTAGCGATGTCTGTCGGCTAGCTCTCCCACACGGTTGTGATATCGGGTTCGATTCCCGATCGAGTCGAGGATCTTTTCGAGCTGGAAATTTTCTCGACTCAGCACTGGGGCACGGTGTATCGTTGTACTTATCCTACACATGCAAAATGTGCCAAAAACAATATCGATAACGAATTCTCTCAACTAATCTAGTTGATCGAGACCGCTATTAGCCCCAAGGCTAAGCGTGCGATATTGTTTTGTTTTCATGGTTGTAGGGGATATAAGTTCAAGATAAAAATGGATAAACAATAAAAGATGATTTGTACTGCCCATTCTTTAGCATAGCTAGTAGAGTCTAATGCTTGTTTATGTAAAATTGTGGAACCGCTAGATTTTATAGTTTTTAAATCCACGCTCTATGAGGACCAAACTTTAGGGCTATTTGAGTTGTTAACAGATCTTTTTTCTCGACTGCTATAATAATACGTAATTTTTGCTTCAAAGTCAATGAAATACGTATTTCACGGTTCATTTTTCTCAAAATTATGACACAAATTATTTGTAATAGATATGACACTCGGTTGCCTCAGAAAATTGATCAAATAAATTGAGTTCATAAAACTATACACATGCAAGGACACAAGGCATGAGTGAAAATGATGTTTCAAATGCATTTTCTACAACTGAAAGTACATTATTCTTGATTTAAATTTTTTTTTTTAAAAAGCGCGATAAAAACGAAAAAAACAAAACCGTGAGAAAATCGAGCGTGAATTTGGCGAGTAGTGACAAAAACGACTGTTGATAAAAGCGAAAAAGCACTGTAGTGGTTTTTGGTGCCGATAAAGGTTCCTATGATAGTTTGAGACCCCTCCTTCTTCTGGAAGGGAGGCGTCCCATACAAATGAAACACAAATTTCTGCACATCTCGAGAACTAATCAACTAAATGGAACCAAATTTGGCAGGTGAATATTTTTAGAGGTAACAAATATGTGCATAATGGTTTGACACCCTTCCCTTTTCTATGAGGGAGGGGTCCCATACAAATGAAACACAATTTTCGCACAGCTCAAGAACCAGTCAAGAAAATACAACCCAATTTGGTATGAGAATGTTTATAGAGGTAACAGATATGTCCATAATGGTTCGACGCCCCTCTCTCCGAATACCACCCAATATGAAAATATTCAGAATTAAGGCGATGTACAGAAGCCAAAAGCCGAGGATGCTGTCATTTTGATAAAACCAATCATTTCAAACGATTTGTTATTTGACATTGATCATATCCTATGGCCGATTCGTCGTGCATTTGCAGACTTTAAACACATCGCAAGGAATCAATGAACTTGGAACGTTCAAATAGTACAACACTACATATAAATTATGTTGAGGCCACATATATCGATCAATGCGAGTATAGTTTCAAATAGTCTTTGAATTTCTTTTCTTTCCATAACATTTGAGCCACATATCAAATTGTTATGAAGTTTGTTATTTGTAAGTTTGAGAGATGACTCCTTCGTATGACACTAGTTATGTTCAAATAAGTCATGTAATCTTTGAGATAATAGACTTTTGTTGTTTTATTAACAATTTAATACATAACGGTTGCTTAAGTTCGATTATAATCAAATAAAATGGGAACGTATAAGGCAGCCAAATTTTGAAACCACAATTTCAATCATAATTCATCAGTTAACGCTTAACTAGTCCGCTCATCTGATAATAATATTGATCAAATCGGTTGTGTAGTTTCTGAGATAATGAAGCTCCGTGATTTTCACATTTTGGTACATTACAGACGAAGTTACAGTTCGATTAGGGTGTTAAATGCTGAAGCTGAAAATGCTCAGCTCGTCGAGCTGAGTCGAGTGATATATGCCATTCGGCCCTTTGGAGCACTTTTATACTTTCGGTTTTGCAAGTGATTGCTTTACCTTTCTAGGAGAAAGGCAAAAAGGTTGTCATGTTTTTTTCAGATTCAGATTTTAAATACACTACGGGGCAGGTAATTGCACTGATAGGACTTCATAAATTCTTTTCAAAACGTATTGTACAATCAGACTTTATTATAAAAAGTTATGATTGAAAGTGTTCCTTCAGCAAAAAAAAACCTGAAACAAATCGTTTGATCAAGCTCAGCAACCTTCGCTTGGGAAGTGTCGCATTTATTTACAGCTGCTACCGTCATTAAATTTTCTTATAATTTCAGATCTAAAGCATTATTCAATATCGGAAATAACAGGATTTGCAGTTCTGCAGGATACCGTGACCAGAGTTTTTGAGGAGTTTGAATATTTCAAGTGATCCTTAACAATTCAAGTTTCACAGCTCTTCAGGATACCCTGTTCAAAGTTATCCAGGGGTTTGATGATTACAAGAGATAAGGAACAACTCAAGTTCATCAAGCTATATAGAAATCAAGAATTCTGTAACTTTATAACAGCTAAGTATTAGACTTAATTAATTTATTTATAATCTATTTCCATATTTTGTTGCCCTGCCATAGTGTGCATTACACACAATGGAAGTGGATGAAAAAAATTTGAACGATCCTGTTTCCGCCACTCCAAAACCTCCTGACCCTCTATCCTCTGTTGCCTCAATTCCCCCATCATTCATTCATCATTTATTTCCGACCTAAAATAAGGCCTAAATCAAAGCCCTTAAACATTATTCAGATATCCAAGGACTTAGAGTCTCATTTCAAGTCCATCACTGAAATTTCTAAGGTCAGGCCCAACAAGTTGAGAGTTGTGGCTACGGACCTTATTCAAGCTAATAAAATTGCTACATCAGAATTTTTTACCAGGGAATATCATGTTTATGTTCCCGCACGAGATGTAGAAATTGACGGTGTTGTAACCGATTCCAGCTTATCCAGTGAATGTCTTTTAAAAGACGGACTTGGGTATTTCAAAAACTCTTCAATTCCATCGGTTAAAATTCTCGATTGTCAACAATTGAGATCCGTATCCTTTGTAGAAGGAAAGAAAATATATTCCCCTTCAGATTCATTCCGTGTCACTTTTGCCGGATCTGCTTTACCATCTCACATCTCCATTCACAATGTCCTCGTGCCTATTCGCCTATATATTCCACGAGTCATGAACTGCATCAATTGCAAACAGCTAGGCCATACTTCTGCCTACTGTTGCAATAAAAGCCGATGCGGCAAATGTGGGGGGAATCATCTTGATGAATCTTGCAATCAAGAGAATAATAATTGTTATTATTGTGGTGAAAATCAACATGAACTAACGAAATGTTCATTATACATTCATCATAAAAATAAAATGAAACGGTCTCTTAAAGACCACTCTAAACGTAATTATTCTTATCTCCTCAAAAAATCCGAAGCAAGTACTCTCATTTCTTCAAATATTTATGATTTATTGTCCTCTGATGAGACAGACTGTGACATTCCTCTTGCTGGTCCTTCTTTTTCTAATCCTGGTGGGTCTAGAAAAAGAAAAAATCTTTCTCCTCCGAAACTTCCCAACAAAGGTCCTAAAATAACACTTAATAAAAAAGTTAATATTCCCAAATCCAATCATGATGTTGAAAATTTGAATCAAACTCCTCCTAAAATTTTAAACCCAAATTCAACACAAGAATTCCCACCACTATCACCCAAAAACTGTAATAACTCATTCACACCTTCAGTTAATCAAACAAAATCAGGAATTCTGAAATTTTCTACTGTAATAAATTGGATCCTTGAATCATTAAACATACCGGACCCTCTAAAAAAAATTATTCTTTCACTACTCCCTGTTTTCAAAACATTTTTAAAGCAGCTTACCTTTCAATGGCCCCTCATTTCAACATTAATATCCTTCGATGACTAACTTATCGTCCGAAACTAATGATTTTATACATGTTTTACAATGAAATTGCAGGAGTATCATACCAAAACTAGATTCGTTTAAAGCTATGATTAATAGTTTGAAATGTGATGTGTTTTCTATTTGTGAAACATGGCTCACTTCAGATATCAATCTCAATTTCAATAATCACAATATCATACGATTAGACCGAGATGCTCCTTATGGAGGTGTACTTTTAGGGATAAAAAAATGTTATTCTCTTTATAAAATTAACTTACCTTCAATTCAAGGCATCGAGTCTGTAGCTTGTCAAATTAAAATACATGACAAAGATCTCTGCATTGCTTCTGTATATATCCCTTCTAAAGCACTAATCAGACAACGAATGCTCTCTGACATTTTTGAACTTCTACCCTCACCGCGTTTAATATTGGGAGATTTTAACTCACATGGTGTAGCTTGGGGTTCATCTTACAACGATAATCGCTCCACCTTGATATATAATCTTTGTGACAATTTCAATATGACTGTTTTAAACAATGGAGACATGACACGTGTTCCGAAACCACCGACTCGTCCAAGCGCATTAGATTTATCATTATGTTCAACGTCATTGCGATAAGATTGCACCTGGAAGGTTGTTTGCGATCCTCATGGTAGTGATCATTTACCAATTTTAATTACAATTAACAAAGGGCCAAAAATTACTCCATCAGTCGACATTCCGTATGACCTTACATTAAATATTAATTGGGAAATTTATAAAACAAAAATTACAGAAGCTCTAGAGGCAGTACAATACCTTCCGCTACTTGAAAAATATGATTTATTTGCGGGTTTAATTTTGAATTCCGCAATACTAGCCCAAAAGAAACAATATCTTGGCGTTTCAACTAAAAGACGACCTCCTACTCCTTGGTGGGACAAAGAGTGCTCAAAAATTCACATTAAAAAATCTAGGGTGTATAAGGTTTCTCGGGAAAAAGGAAAAATCGAAGACTTTGTACGATATACAAAGCTAGAATCCATGTTCAAAAACTTGATCAAAGCCAAAAAACGTAGTTATTGGCGACGTTTTGTTAATGAGCTTTCTAGAGAAACATCCATGAGTACTCTTTGGAACACTGCTAGGAGAATGAGAAATCGAGTTGTGGCTAATGAAAATGAAGAACATTCAAATCAATGGATATTAAATTTCGCAAAAAAAGTTTGTCCAGACACTGTTTCTGCTCAAAAAATTACTCGTGATGTTTTTTCTGAACAATCAGTAATGGAACTACCATTTTCAATTACCGAACTATCTACTGCCCTTCTTACTTGCAATAATAATGCCCCTGGTCTAGATAAAATTAAATTTCATTTACTGAAGAATTTACCAGACAATGCTAAAAACTGTTGTTAGATTTATACAACAATTTTTTTGAGTTAAACATCATTCCACATGACTGGAGACAAGTAAAGGTAATTGCTATCCAAAAACCTGGAAAACCTGCTTCTAATCATGATTCATATCGTCCGATTGCGATGCTTTCCTGTATTCGTAAATTATTTGAAAAAATGATTTTATATCGTTTACACCATTGGGTCGAGAGTAATAATTTATTATCACATACCCAGTTTGGCTTTCGTAGAACTAAAGGAACAAATGACTGTCTTGCATTGAGTATTGTTAAAAATTTGCCTATGGACAATTACTTCATCTTCACGGACAGCCTCACCCAAGTAACAAAACAGGTTTTATCAAAGTTTTATAGCGCTGTTTTGGCTGTATTAAGTGCTAGAAAACTTTGATAAAACCTATGTTGTTACTAGGGCAGTGCTGTTGAAGCTCTCCGATCGATAAAAAGTTTAAAGAACTCTTCGTATTTTTTAAATAAAATACGCGACCATTTGAGTACTTTATCCGAAATTGCATCACAAGTTACATTAGTATGGATCCCTTCTCACTCTTTAATTGAGGGCAATGAGATGGTAGATTCATTAGCTAAGTTCGGCACGGTACATGGTGACATATATGAAAGACCTATTCAATTCAATGAATTTTTTGGTTCTATACATCGAGGGTCGCTCATGAACTGGCAAAATTCTTGGGACAATGGGGAACTAGGAAGATGGTGTCATTCCATTATTCCTAAAGTTTCTTTAAGACCTTGGTTGCAGAAATTGGACGTAGGTCGTGATTTCATTTGTGTGATGTCTCAGCTTATGTCCAATCATTACTGGTTCAATGCTCACCTTCGTCGTATAGGACTCACAGAGGATCACCTTTGCACCTGTGGCGAGGGTTACCACGATATTGAACATGTTGTTTGGTCATGTCCGTTATATCGTGAAGCTAGATCGAATTTAGAAAATTCTCTTAAAGCTCGGAATAAGCAACCTAATGTCCCTGTTCGTGATGTCTTAGCAAATTTAGATTTCCCTTATATGCGTCTTCTATATTCCTTTCTTAAGGTCATTGATGTTCCTATTTAGTACATTTTTGTTTTCTTTTCAGATTTTATGTGCTCAACGGGCTCAACTAGAATGTGAATGCTCCTGAATTCATTATTTTGGACTCTTAAAGCTGCAAGAATCATATTTTTGAAGATTTTCTAGTTTTAAGTGCTGTGATTTGTTATTTATTTGTAATTGTATTGTTATATATGAAAAGATGAGAGGGTTTTTACGCCTGTTTGAGCAGAAATATTTATTGATTCTACTCAAGCAGGCTTTTCCCTGCTCCAACAGAAATTCCGGCCCCGTTATGCTCTCTGCGATTGGGCCTTTATTTTATTAATAATAATTAGAATAAAAAAAATCGTTTGAAGCATGATTGAGTCTGATGCTCCGATTTGTTAAATCTCGGAAAACTGAATGTTTCGATAACCCAAATTTGACGTTAGGCAGTCGCAATACAGTGTATTTGTTCAGATCTTGGCATTTGCTGTAATAATGTATAACTCATAACATAAAAGAAATTAGTTTTGAAAGTTGTACCGCTGAAAGATTGTGTTATGCATAAATTGAGAAACACAAATTCATCCACCCGGCGGAGTGATCTATTCGTCCGCATACGAGTTGGATTGGTACATTTCCTTCAGTTGTCAGAATATTTTTCTAAAAACCAGATGAGCTATGGTATACCATATTCGCTCCACATACTTATTTTGAACTACAGTGCTTTTTCGATTTTATCACGGTCAAAAAAAATTTTACCGTGAATTTAGCGAAATGATAAAAATTCAATTTTTTGTGTTGAATTGAATTGAAATTTATGATATTTTGAGTAAAATGATGCACTTTCATGGTTGAAGGGGATATATGTTCAAGATAAAAATGAATGAACAAGAAAAGGTTAGTTTATGATATTTTTTTCCATTGCATTTTCGCGGACTTTCTCCCGGCTATTATACATGCAATATCAAAATGATTTGTACTTCCCATTCTTTAGCATAGCTAGCAGAGTCTAATGCTTGCTTGTGTAAAATTGTGGAACCACTAGATTATATAATTTTTAAATCCATGCTCTATGAGGACCAAACTGTGGGGCTATTTGAGTTGTTAACAGATCTTTTTCTCAACCGCTCTAATAATACGTAATTTTTGCTTCAAAGTCAATGAAATACGTATTTCACGGTTCATTTTTCTCAAAGTTATGACACAAATTATTTGTAACAGATATGACACTTTGTTGCCTCAGAAAATTGATCAAATAAATTGAGTTCATAAAACTATACACATGCAAGGACACAAGGCTCAAGTGAAAATGATGTTTTGGATGCATTTTCTACAAATGTTAGTACATTATTCTTGATTGAAAGTTTTTGTTTTTAAAAAGCGTGATAAAAACGAAAAAAAACGTGGCTCAGACCTTTGTGAAGATGGCGGATACGTACATTGGACTAATAGTTGAAGCCAAACAAATTTGACTGGTCATCAATGCATCGAAGACAAAGTACATGAAAGGAAGGGGTTCACGAGAAGACAGTGCTAACCTCCCACCTCGAGTTCAAGTTGGTGGTGATGAAATCAAGGCAAGGTGGATCGATCAGGTGGAAGACGACCTGCGGACCCTACGCAGACTGCAGGGCTGGCGAACTGCAGCCATGGACCGAGTGGAATGGAGACGACTGTTACGCACAGTAAAGGTATTAATCAGTAACCTAACTTAACTCTTTTTTATGTTACAATATATAAAAATAATGGTAGTAGAGAAAGTGGCCATAGTAGCAAGTAAAAGTAAAGCTCACAATGTTCAATTTGCAACTATATAAGAAATATTTAAATTGAATTAAAGTGCTCTAAAAACTGTCGCCAATCTCTCCCTAGTTAAACTATTAGGAACTCCATATAACTACACCTCTTACGAAAAACGAGTTACCATATTTACCTGTACGGTGTATGGGAATATGAAATTTTCTTGCTCGCGTACTTCTACAAGGCATCAGTTTTACAAACAAATAAACTGACATGCGGCTTTCAATAAGTCTGAGAATGAAGCATCTTTATTCGCAGAAATTTTTGTAGGAGCAAACAATAAGTTGCGGCTGTAGATGTGAAACCGATGAGAAACGTGTTGAATTAAAAACAAACCTAACACAGTCATTGAGGGCAACCCTTAATTTGCTTTGGGAACGAGCAGATGCTTGAAGCAGTAAAAAATCGCATTCAATAAAATGAGGCATTACTAGTTTTTGAAATAGTTTTAATTTTGTTTCTAAGTATCATATATATTTTACCACACTGGTCGAATAAATAATCATTCCATTCAAGATTTGAATTTATTTTATAGCCTAAATTCTTAACACTACAAATGTTATTTCTGTGCCAGTTCGGTGCCTATTCATTGCCAGTTTTGGTTTCATTTATTTATCATCATAGCGAACGTTTTATTTACATTTAATGATGAAGAATTTTGACGACCTGGTTAATATGGTGCTCAGATATTCATCGATTAAGGAAGCGATGGTTTCAATTGAAAGATCACAGCAGTCAAAAATCAGCTGTACATCATCGGCGTATATGTGTACTTTACAATATTTGAGAATTCTTGATCCACCATTGATGTACAAGGTGAAAAGTAAAGGTCCAAGGATTGAGCCTTGTGGCACACCAGAAACTTCTTATAAAAAACTTGATAGATGATTATTGTTGAAGACTGCCTGAAAACTGAGATACGATTTAATTAAATTAGCAGCATTACTCGAAAACCCGAAATTCCGAACCAGTTTCATACAAAGCTTGTCATGAGAAACTATATCAAATGCCTTAGAGAAATAAAGCTGGATTATTGCAACAGGCTTATCACAATCGACCAAAAGTCCATTGTCGTAAAATATTTCCAGCATTGCGGTTTTTGTGCTGTGTTTAGAGCGATAACCAGATTGGAAACGTGAAAGGAAATTATTTTTGTTAACATATGTAAACATTTGATTTTTTAACAATCTTTCAAACGCTTCAGTAAGAACGCACAAAATGCTTATCGGGCGCAAATTTTCTAAGGTGTTAATTGAATCTTTTTTCCGGCTCTTGACCGTGACTGATCATACGGTTAAACGGTTACGGTTACAGTTACAGTTAAACTTGAAACGGATTTTTTTCAGGGGGTTTCTTTTGGAGTCTTCCAGCTACCGTTTACTTTTGCCGAACAAATTCAAAGATTTCGTTCCTTTTGAATCCAATGAGAATTGACTTGGCCTTTCCGACGGTTCGATTCCACTTCGTGAGAGCATCGTCTGCCGCCGATGCTGGTTCTGTCAGCACAGATGTTACGGTCTTCAGAAGAGTATTTCCCAGGAAAATTTCCTACAAATATCATGTATGCATATATTTTTAGGAACCAACCGGACATCTCTAGGGAATAAGTTTTGAAAAAGTGGAGTTTAGCATATAAAATTGTATGGAAACTTTAAAAATTGGGCGCAAAAATATAGTTCCACCGATCGATCTAAAAATTTACACAGTTGTTGAAGGACCCTTAAAGAACACGAAAAGTGCATGAGAGCGAAAAAATAACACCATCACTTTTTCCCATATAATCGTGTCCCAGTCTAATATACACCTGTTTATCTTTGAGACGAAGTCTACAATTCCAGTTGATAAAAGGATATATACTCTCTAATTTCTTGTTATAATTCGACTGTATACTCTGAATGTGATCCTTGAAAATAGGCCTTCATTTGCCGTTCATTTTGATAACGTGATAACTTAAACATAGATATTTTAGTTAAGATTCAGATTAATTCCAACCATATAACTAAAAGAAGTCCACAATAATTTATTCTTATATTAACGGTTGTAATGATTGTTCTGTCTTTTGGCTTTCGCAGTCTTTCTGGAAAAAGTACACGATAATCTAGTCGGACAATCATTATCGATAATCGATAATGATTGTCCGACGTTTCGGCCGTTTTGGTGGCCTTTTTCAAGGGAAATAAATTTTCCCTTGAAAATGCCACCGAAACGGCCGAGACGTCTGGCAACTAGGCTGGATTGTCGTGTATTTCTTCCAGAAAGACTGAGAAAGCCAACAGATAGAAAAACCAATACACAATAATTTTAGTCTTTATTTAAAGTTGGTCAAAGTGGTTTTCTGGTGGTTTTAAATGATTTCAATTTAGTTTACTGAGTTTTAAGCGATAACACTGGTCGACACAGGTGCACTCCAAAAGCTCAAGCCGGAGAAAAATAAAAGATTATAGCTATTTAAACATTGATAGTCATTACCGTTTTTTCAGAAACTTGAATGAGTTTTCTCGTTAATATAACGTTGAAGCGACGAACCCAACGAGCAATTGCTATACGATACCCTCACGTAAGTTGACGCGTTTTGGTAATGGCTAGGGGCACCAAAATGCATAGGAATGGTTGAATAGCTATAATCTTTCATTTTTTCCGGTTCGAGCTTTTTTTTATTTGGTCGATCAGTGTTATAGAGACCGAACGAGAAATTTGGGAGAAAGGTGGCCCGAATTTCCATTTTTCACACAAACGGCAGAACAAAAATTGAAAGAATAATTTGTATTTCGATACCGATGGGCCGTTGGCCTCTAGTGTTCCAGGCCGAAATATTTGCTATATATAAGAGTGCACAAGTATCACCTGAAACAAATTGGTCAGTCAGATGATGAAATTTGTTGCCTCTACCAAATCGAATGTGAAAACGCAGAACATTTGCTGCCAATGCATAGTGGTCCAATAAGGCAAAAAGTGGAACATAATTCCGTAGCGCCTTTCACCTTCATCCTAGCTTAATAGTGTCTTCAGAAAAATTGTTCGTATGAATGACCCGCATAATCGCAAATTGTCAAAAATTATGAAAAGGTTACTACACTAAAAATAAAAAAAACTAACTTTTTTGTGTTAAGAGACAGAGGAATTTATTCAGAAAAGTTAAAGAAGATTCAAATATATGAAACTTTGTTGAACAAATGAAAATCCTATCTTCATTAAGTACAAAGTTAAAAACTATATTATATGGAACTTCCTCAAAATTTACTTTTTTGGACATAACTTTTGTTAGTTGCATTTTACACGAAAGTGTTGTTGGGATGAATTGTTAGGGCATATAAAACACACATTTTTGCCAAAGACCATATATCTTCAGGACTTTTCCTTACAAAGTTATATAATATTTTAGCTTATTTTTTCGACTATTTCAAGAAGACATAGGTTATGGAAGGGCAAGTAGCATCATGAGGGAATACTTTTCCTTGAAGTTAAGCTGAAGTACTATAAACTCTTGTAGGTTCCATTTGTCTCAATCCACCCATCTTAGAGTACGGCGAGCATATGTTACAGTAGGTTTTCATATATTGAAAATACTAACTTTTTTGTGTTAAGAGATAGAAGATTTGTTAATTTGGCAAAGTTTTTAGAACTTGCAAAATATGAAACTTTGCTGAACAAACGAAATTCCTATCTTCATTAGGTACAGAGTTACAGAGTATATAATGTAAAAGTTACTTAAAAATTAGTTTTTTGTACTTAACTTTTGTTAGTTACATTTTACAAGAAAACGTTGTTCTAAAGAAGCATTTGGACATACAATACACACGTTTTTCTTGAAGACCACACATCGCTAGGACTTTTCCTTACAAAGTTATGGCATATTTTAGCTTATTTTTTCATTTTTTATCGCTGTATTGAAAACTCTCGAAATTGGTATTTTTCTATTTTTTTATATGAATACTTTAGGTATGAGGTTTGACCATTGTCACCCCCATCTCCATCGTAAGTGATTTAACTGATATCAACTTAACAAAATCCGGAAATCTTATTTTCTGCTTCAAATCTGGAAAATTATGATATATTTGTATATTTTGCGTCCTTGGTTGTAACCACCTTAGAAAATTGCCAACTTCCTTCGAACATGGTACACAAAGGTACACATTTCATCGAACAAGGTTGTTGATGTGATTGTTTTCATCTCTTTCAATCGGTGACCTTCGGATAAAATTTCCCGATCGTTTCCCAATTGCTCCTTTGCTAGAATCGACACGGAGCGCTTGTTTACGGCGCGTAAACACTTCCGAAAAATGAAAAAACGGAAGCTTCGTAACCAACAATCCGTAAGGTAGCGATGAATCAATTTGCTCTCACCGTGACAGCATTCAATGTGCTGCTGTTCGCTACTTTGCATCGAAGTCAAGCGTTATAAGTTGAACGCTGGCGAAATTGGCAGTACCCTTCCTGTATCCTACTGCGAAGTGCACTGAATCGTTTCGCTAGTGATATCCGAGAGTGTGTATTGGAAACGTAAATAAGCCGCTACTTTTAGCGGAATCATATTCATTCGGGTGTGCATAAATTCCGGATGCTTCAAATTGTTGCATATTTTAAGCTTCACACAATACGCTCTTTTCAGTAGTGATGATTCCGTATTTTTAACACCATTAGAGAACTGAGTTGAAAATTCTAAAATGAGGGGCCACAATTTTTGCTGGCATCGGAAACCGACAGGGTGAAACGATTTTGCTTTTACAGGATTTTACTTTCCAATTTCGCCAAGAGCACACAGACGATGACGCGAAATTTCCTGCTCACATAAGTATAGGATCACACGATTCGCGCCTTGGCATAGACGGACTAGCGAAGCGGTTCCTCTATTCGGGCCACCGTCCGGGAGCAGCACCTGCAGTGAAACGTCTGGATTATACATCAAATTCGTCGACCTACATATGTGGACGAAACGGCTGGCCCTTTGGGACCGAAAGATCAAATATTCAAGTCATCATCGCCCGCTCATTCGACAAGCGGAAGACATCACAGCTTCGATGCCAACTGTGCGCGCTGTCGGAAACATCGGGAGTTTATCTTCGCAGGAATTTCAATCGATACCGGATACCCGCTTTCTGGTGTGCAAATGCTAACCGAATGGGTGATACTCTACAGGAAGCACCGTTTGTCTGCTTTGGGAAATGTGAGCTGGTGGAATTTGTCACCCGGAAACACGAAAGACGAGATGAGGCTGGTTCTCGTTTCTGAAATTATGTGATGTATCTTTTTGAACAAGAAAAAAGCAATTCCAGTAAGTGCTGGATTCGAGAGATTCCAATGAAATTGAATCTTAACTCTCAATGGTAACCACGAGCCTCCTTATGAAAGCAACAAAGGAGACGCCTGGTTTTGGATTGAATTCCCACACAAAGAGGAGGGCACCGTAACTTCTACAACCGTAATAGATAGGTTAGTAATCCTCACTGACGAAAGAATATGACAGTAGTTCGTGTAGCTCCACGCAATTACTGTCCTATCGAGAGTAAACGCGAACCAGCGAAATTACTTTCCCACGTACATCGAAAACCTTTTTAAAATCACAAGCAAATCGGGAAAGAAAATCCAAGCTGCCACTGCCATCGGAAATCGTTTGAGTTGAGTTGCTAAAAGTTGTTTTTTTTGTTCAAAGCCGCGGAAAAAAGTAAACTTTATTAATAATAAATGAAAGTACTTCACGGATGCCCATATTTACGATCGAAAAAATATATTCTTTCTCTGCTTTTCAGCGGTACTTTCCGGCGGTAGGTCGTTATTAATATTAAATTTATTTCTGCAAATTTTATATTGAGCGCAGGAAAGAAAGAGAGCAAAAAACAAAACAAAAAAAAAACATTCTGATAGGTAGGGAGGTCAAACTTCAGGTTGAAGGTCACCAAAGACAAGTGGATCGCTGAAGTTACCAATCTGCCTTCTCCTCTTGCCTGTCGGGTGCTGTGCTGGGTGGTACGAAATTTTGCATCTACCCGGGAATCATAGATGCTGTCTGGAGTGAAAGTTTTCCGCTCGCGTTGGGTTAGCTTATAGTGTGAGTGAATGGGATGAATTTCGAGAGTTATATTAATAATTATGCGTTCGGGCGCACGTGCTCTTCACGAGCGGTGTGAAGATTTCGCCAGATGTCGTTAATTTAAACTTTTTCCCTGGCGAGTCCTCGTGATCGGTTTATACCCGAGGAATGGGTTGAGTTTGGGTGGGACGAGGATGCTTAACGAGTGTGATGATGTTGAACAAGTTATGTCATCTGGGATTATCCCACAATTTCCGGAAGTGACATTTGCAATTAGTCCAGCGTAAAAAGTGACGAGGAAGCTATCGATTCAGAATGCTAATGGATTTATTGGATTTTTCTCCTAGAAAGGTATGGTTGGTGTCAAAAGATTCATTCCGGAAGATGGCATATTGTAAATTTCATCCACTTGGCTTGCTCCTCGATGGTGCCAGCGCTCGGTTTCCTTCGGATTGTTTTTCCAAGGAGAAGCGAACACTTTCGCTAATACAAAATTCTGTTCGCACCTGCCTCCAGACGATGTTGTTGGGTACGGTATTGCTTGAGAGTAGAGAAAAAGGAAAAGAAAAAAAGGTCAATCGGCTTTCTCAGCTTTTAGTCAGATGAAAATAGAGAAAGCTGTTCCGTCGGAATTGGTGAACGACATTATTCAACATTCTTTCCGCTCTGCTTGAACTGAATACTTTGCAACCCGATTTTGTAACAGAATCACTGAATCGATGAAAAGTGATGGTTCTTGATGTCTTCAGGCAGATGTGACAAAATATGTCGCACCGGTTTAAACATGTGCTCCAATCAGCAGCGTGGCGGGTCTAAAAATTAAAATATTTCTGAATTCACGTAAACATGCAAGCACAATCAGTCGAACTAATAGAACATCTTCGTAGGCAATTTTCTAGAATTTGGAACATATCTCGCCGAAATTGTGCAGTAATTGGATTGTATACAGGTTACTTGGAGGAGTTCAGTTTGGCTGATGGTGCATTTTTGCAGTTTCCTCTAACGCATCCAAATGTTCCGTTTGTTCCGTAGCTCCCATCTGAATGTGACTGGCGTTTTTTTTTTGGTTCGGAAAGGCAGAATCGACGATAAATGCTGACCAGTTTGTGAAACGATGAGTCGAGTGCTGGTTACACAAAAGCTTGAGGGCAGGCAAACATGATTTGATTGAGATTCCGTTTCCGGCTTTTTTTTTTTTGTGTGCTCCACAGACTAGAACCTTGGCTGGGAAAATAAACTAAGATATCTCAGAGTCCGCTTTTGGATCGATTCCCAAAAAAACTTATTGAATTGCTTGTTGTAATACATTTGTAAATTTCGACATTAATTCTTAGAGTTTCTTCGTGTACACTTTATGTTTCGCAATTATCATTAGACATTATTTTTTATTCGTAAATGAAGAATCCGTAGTTGATTCCTGATTTTATTTAAAATTTTTCTCCACTATTTTTCCGCAATATTGTTATTTACCTTCGTGGAGTTATTTCTTTTAAAATCGGATTTCTCTTTGTTTCTTTCTTTATTTAACTTTTTTATCCAATTTCTCTTTGGTTCTTTTTTTTTGTAAATTTGGTTTTTACTTTAACTGGATAATAATCCTTAATGTTATAATTGTTTTTTTTTTTGTAGCGTTTACTTTCGTTTCTTGTTTACACACTTGAACTCTTTTACAATACTGCTCTCAGTTTTTTTGACGAGTCCTATTAAATTTTTTTCTTATCATTATTCCCTATTTATTTTCTCCATTAATTTGCTTTTTACGGGGGCCTAGTGTGGTTGGTAACGTCTCCGTCAACCACGCTCGACGCCTGGGTTCGAATCCCACCGCCGACATAGGTGTCGATGGTTGTGAGGTGGCGTGATCCACAACCAACCTAACTGGTCTAGATTCAATCCTAGCCGACACCGGGAGATTTTCTGAGGCGAAAAATCTCTGGGATCACGCCTTCCACCGCATGAGGAAGTAAAGCCGTTGGCGCCGGTCCGTTAATAAACGGGTCGTGAGTTAGGGTCCTGGGTGTGGAGTCGCCTCCCTGGGCGTCGGTGATTGGCCACAACAGTGGCGGAACTAGACCGACGGAAAATAAACGAGAATAAAAAAAAATTGCTTTTTAAATTATTCTCTTTGCATATATTTTCTATATTTCCATTCTTCAGCATCGTTTCTCATTTGCTTTCCAGAAAACATTTCTATTTCTCTTTTTAACCTAATCCAGTCTCTTTTCCTTTTATCAATTCTTTTCTAACTTTCTCTTCTTTTTCCTATTTTCGCTATATCTTTTATCTTTCCCATTTTCCTTATTATTTTTTTCCATTTCTTGTTCTTATTTTTGTAGTTTTTTTTCTCTTCCATTTTCTCTCTTTTCTTTTAGGTTTTTACGTTTTTCAGGCACATTTTCTGTTTTGTGCAGTTTTCTTGTTCCACTGTTTATTTCAATTTCTCTCGATTTTTTGCTTATATAGCTTTCCTATGAATTGGCCTTTTAAATTTCTCTCTCGAATTCACTTTTTCATTCTCTATTACTTATTTAAATATCCCTTTTCTTTTTTTTTGACTCTGTTTTTTTCTTTTGTTCTCTTCTTGTTCTTTCTATTTTTATGTTTTCTCTTTTATCCTTATTTTTTCCTTGTGACTTCTTCAATCGATTTTTCTGGCTTTCAAACTTTTGCTAATTTTGCCTTCTCTATTCTCACTTTTATTTTTTTTCTCACATTTCATCGTAATTTCTCACTTACGTTTTATTTTTTTTTATTTTTGTCTTTTCCTTTCACATCAAAGGTTATCTTCCTTTCATATTTTAGCTTCCTCTTCTCTTATCATTTTCTCTTTTCTCTCCTTTTTTCTATTTTCCTTTCCCTTTCTTCTTGTTTTTTTTTGTGTTTCTTTTTGTCTTTTTTAGTTTTATTTTGTTTCTAATATTCTATACCTTTTCCATTTAGTTATCTTCGAAAACTAGTTATTCTACGTCCGCTGTAATTTGCGTTTTAAATTTGCTCCACAAATTCATATTATATATTTTTGTATTTTGTTGTTTCCAAAATCTTACTTCAGTTATATTTTTTGTTTAGTGTTGTTTCCTTGTTTCACTCTCCGTTAAAATGTTTGTCGTATTTCTTTTCCTAATTTCCATTTCTTATTGATTTGCCTTTCAAATTTCTCCCTTGTGTATACTTTCTCTATAGTTCCAGAATGGTTTCATATTTTTATTTTCCATTACTTATTTCACTTTTTTCCTTCTCTCTTTTTCTCAACCTTTAGTTTCAACCATTTCCTCCTTGTTTACTCTTTCTATTTCTTTGTCCTTTTTCTCTTTAGCATTCTCCATTTTTGATTTTTTCACAGTTTCTTTCTTTTTCGTAATTTTTTTCTGAACGTATATTCTTTCTCTTTTTTTTTCTTTGTCGTCTATTTTGATTATATCTTTTTCTTTATTCAACTTTCTTTCTTTTTTCTTTAAACTTTCGCTTTTGTTACCACTCTCCCTATTTATTGTACGTTATGCCTTTTTCTCTAATCTCCATTTCCTGTCTCATTGTTTTGTTATTTTTTTTGTTTTCATTCACCTTTCCTTTTCAACTTTTTCCATTCGTTCTGTTTCTCCGTTTTATCGATTCCGTTCTTCCTTTTTCTTCTTATCCTTCCACATTACGGTTTTGGTTGTTTTATCCTTGTCATTTTTTATTTAGTTCCGTGCTTTTTTTCTTTTGCACTTAATTTTGAAGCTTCGCACTCGTGTTTTATTCTTCTAATTTATATATTTTTTCTTTCGCCTTTTCGATTGTTCTCTTCTCCTGTTTCACCTTCTTCTTGTCTCCTTTTATCTTTTTTCTGTTTGTTTTTTTCCTGTGTTCTTCTGCTTCTTTTCGTATTTATTTGTGTTATTTTCGTTTTTTTTCTCAATTGCTTTTTCTTAAGGTGGAAGTGTGTTGTACCCATAGATGGCCGACTTTGAGCCACCACGTGGTCGACTTCGAATTTTCAAATGCTTACCAATCACTGCTCAATACGTCACTACACATAAGAAAGTGTTTTCGTAGATAATGCATTAACTATTCCCGAATCTTGTGACACTGTAAGTACGTAGTCGACCACGTGGTGGCTTCTACATACTACCACCTCAAATATTTTTACTTTTATTTCATTTGGGTATTTTCGGAAATAAGGTTTTCTTCGTCCTTTCATTATAACTTTTTGAACTTAGCTTTCAATTATATGTAATTTTTTGCTCTTAATTTTACACCATTTTTTACACTTTATGACTCTCTTTTTGTTTTCAAAATCTTACTTCAGTTTCATTTTTTGTGTTGTGCTATTTCCTTGTTTCACTTACTGTTCAAAACTGTTACGCATTTCCTATCCTTTATTCGATTTCCAATTTGTGGGTTTCGCATTTCATGTTCGCATTCTGCATTACTTATTTTGGTATTTTCCTTCTTCTTTTGACGCAGCATTTGTTTTCTTTCGTCTTCTTCATTTTTTTTTAAATTTTTCCCTCTTTTATCTCGTTTTCATCCTACTTTTTCCATTCTTATTCTCTTAGTCCTCCTGTTTCCTTTCGCTGTTTCGTTTTTTTTCTTCTCTTTATTCAACTTTTTTGTTCTCTTCTTTTTTCTACTATTGCTTTTGCGTCTCTCTCTTTCTATTTTTCTCTTTGTCTCTTTTTCTTTTTCTCTTTCTCACTCTCTCTTCTCGATTTCTCTCTCTTTCTCTCTTGCACTTTCTCTTTCTTCTTCCCTCTTTCTCTCTCTCTCTCTCTTTTTTTTCTCTTTCTCTCTCTCGTTCTCTTTTTTCTCTTTCTAAGTCTCTTTGTCTATCTCTCTTTCTCTTGTCTCCATTCCCTGCTCAGTTTCTTTTTATATTTTATTTGGCTGCATACACCTCTTCTCTCTAATTGTTTCCGTTCTTCTACTTTTCCGTTTTTCAGTTTTCGTTTCCCCCTTTTCTTCTTCTCCTTTCTCTTTACGGAGTAATACACTCTATTGTGATGTGATAGAGTGATAAAGTGTATAAAAAGTATTCTTGTTTTATGTTTTTGTATAATATACACCTATAATTTCTAGCTCGTTTTCGAATTATCTGTTTCACAAGTGCCTCTATCATTTTTTAAATATTTTTAGTTTCCTGTTATATCGTCTTTATGTTGTTTTTTCCCTTGTTTTGTACCATTTTTCCTTTTTCTTATTTTAATTTTTTGTATTTATGTTTTTTTTCATTCCTTTTATTTACACTAATTTTTACTGTTATTTTCATTATTAATGTATGCTTAAAATATTTGCTTCGAAAATAATAATAATTTTCCTGGCAACTCGTTACCTCTAATTTTCTAAATTATTTTTTCCAGTTCTTTTTATTTTTGCAAACTAACTTGTTTTTAAACAACAATTCGGTAAATATTTTTATTTATTATTTTTCTTCCTTTTTCAATCCCATTTTTTTAGTTTTTTTTTGGAAATAATTTTATTATTATTCGGTTTCTCAATTTTTTGTTTCTCGTTTCGAGGTTTTTAACCTTTAGTGTTTCTCATTCAGCAGCACCTCTCCCACCTTCTGTATCTTATTCGTTTTTTATTCTCTCCCAAGTTATTTTATTTTATTCCAGTTTTGCAAGTCAATTTGGATTCACACATACTTGTTCTATTCCTTCTGTTTGACTGGCATTTTTGAACCATGAGTATTTAATTTCTTTCCTGCAATTTTTCTGTTATTCAGAGGCGGGAAACAATTTAAATCGAAATGATTGAGACTTTTTCTTGTGCAGTTTGGGAGTGTTGGCACGAAACGATAAAACTGAGTCATAACTTTGAGTTTCATCTATAAATGTAGGATTTCAAATAGTTCTTCCTTTTTGAGTCTCCGAAGTTAGAAATGGTGGCCAAATTTTTTGCGTGCACACTCATAGTTCAACATGTGCTAGCCACCAACAACGTGCCAGTCTTGCTAGTGCACACATCATTCGCAATTACACCGTGACCTGAAACGATGTTTGATCCTTTCTCCTGCCGTACGTGATGTGGCTTTGATGCGTCCGTCTGCTGCCAACACACTCTGAACGGAACGAACGAGAGCGTTCGGAAACCGACTGGCTGGCCAAATTCGGACAAATCATTCCAAGCTCCGGTTCCTAGTGTGTGGTGCGCTTGAAGCAGCTGCAAGGTGCGAAAAAGCCGAAGTCACGTTCAGCCGTCTGCGAACTGTCCGTGCACGTGCCAACGGCAGCGGCATTCATAATTTATGGCTATCGAGTGAAAATTAATTTTCTGCTGAAGCTCCTCCAGTGTACATCGGCATTCGTTAGTATAGGAACTTTTTGGCGCGCTGCAAATTATTCGAAATGTTAAGCGAATCGATGAATGTTGATTGCATCCAACGAGGACTTTTGCTCCCTACCGATGATGGCAACTAGACATGGAGACGATTCGCAAGTATTGATATCCCATTCCCCCAGGCTGGTTCTCTCGTGACTAGCGATTGACTGGAGAGATACTAGTTTTTTTTTTGCTTTCGTCCATAGAAGTGAGCAAACTGACTTTTCTGAAAAGCATAGGTAAACTAAAGGCACGTATGTTAGCGTGATATCCACTTTCTTGCTAGTATCGCTGTATCGCTGACGAGTGCAGAATTTGCAGCGAAGTTTTCATCTTACTTTCGCAGACTCAGTGAAAGAAAAAAATGGCAACAAACTTTGAAAAGTGAGATAGAGAGATAGTTAATTAAAAGTTTTTTCAGTTCAGGTTAATTAAGGTTACTTCGAACTTGTACCATTGCATCACTACATTTTTTCTCATCATCAGCCAATCGGAACTTCTGGAGAAGGGTGGAAAAAGAAACTCAGTCAGGTCTTTCAAGTTTAATTTATTTTTATCTTAGCTACTCTGACTGTAGCGAATTGAATTTTTGGAACTCATCTCGAAACTTATTAAAATTGATAAAATCCAACTTTGTAACGCGGTTAGTTTTGCCTAGTACGATGTTTTGCTGAACCCAGAGGCCGTCCGCTTTCGCATACACGACCACAACGCAATGATTATCGTACGCTTCAGCATGCATCATGCAAGCAAACTACAACAGTTGCCACCGAAGCCACACTCGCCAAATAGAGCTGCGAATTTCCTTCATTTCCGGCGGAACGTAAACCACTATCCAATCTAGCGGAGCGAGTTTCTGAAACGTTTTGCATCTGCAAAATTTTCGGTCTTGTTGTCACTCGACCGCATCACGCCTCGGATTCTTGCCTCGAATCCGAACGGCAGCAATCCCATCTGCGCGCGATTGTCCGCTCCAACCGCCAAGCCATTCGCAGCCGTGGAGAGCGCCCATGGAGAGTTCGTCAAAAACTCATCGTGCAACTTTTACATCGACCTCGCCTGCTAACCTTTCCCCTGCAACCCGGAGCATCTTCCGCCTTTTCCAGGCGATGTTCGGTTGGGAAAAGTTTCTCATGTGATCCACAGTGATGCCAGCTGTACTTTTTTTCCTGACTTCTAACTTTATTTGAACATTCAGATAAAATCTTCAAAGTAGGATTAGGATCGCTTTCCACATGAACATTCAACCGAACAAATCTGGCAATGCGGCTGGAACGCTGTGTGCATCACGCGCGCAATCACAGCTCAAACATGACCCGGATATTTTATCGCATTCGAAATGATCACTGTGCTGGCCGACAACAGAGACGAGACCGGCAGGCGGCAATTTTTCGGACTGCATAGCATAACTTACAGCGCTAAAACCGCACCACAGTCGTGGTTTCAACGAGGAGATTTGCTCACTGCAGCCGGAGAAGTCTACAACAGGGTGCTTTGTACGAAAATCAGTTCTGTTCTCGGTCGAAACGTTTGTAAACCCACTTCAAAAGACAGAGAGAGAGAGAGATAGTAAGCGGGGGGAACCTGTGTTATCATTGGAAAAGTTCCGTAAATCATCTGCCTCATTTTGTACAGAGAAGTTAGTTCGTTCGTGCGACTGAATCTGCCCTAAACGGTTTGGTTTCTTTTGATCCTTCGGGGAAATCGATGGTGATACCGGTAGTGTTAGGAGATCCCTAAACGTAATGTAATGCCGAGGTCTTTAGTGAATCGTCACTAGATAAGTATTGTGGGGAACTTATTTATCTGGCGAACAGTTCAACTGAAGGTGCGCGCCTGAGTTCGCGCTGTTTGTCAATAGATGGCATCAACGTTGACGAATGTAAATATGGCGTCATTTACTTTTAGTTGTGTGAAAATGTCCGGTTTGTGCTTAATAATCGTCATTTGCGGGAAGTGTTGTTTTTCTTATTTCATTTAAAAAAAGGGGCTGAAGCGTATCGAGAGTAAAAAGAGTTTACGGAAAAGCTGCCCTAGGTGAAAGAATGTGCCGTGGTTGGTTGCGCAGCTTTAAGGCGTTTTCAATATTGACGACTGTCCGTGTGAAGGAAGGCCAAACACCTTCGAAGACGCTGAATTAGAGGAATTGCTCGACCCATGCAAAACGCAGAACAGATTGCTTCGGTATTAGGAGTTACCAGCCAATTTGGCCTAGCGACTGCATACTCTTTTAAAATAAAGTTGCGTTTTTAACAAAGGAACTGGTGCATTTAATTAATCTCTACTGTAATGCAAACTTGAATGTTCGGTAATGAAACAAAAAAGATCATACGCTGAAAATGGATGCATTCGTTGTGTGAAAATCAATTCAAATGGAAGTGAGCAGATCTAATTTACTAATTTAAAACTGTGAAGATTTCAATTGGTTTTCAGCAGTACTTCTGCTTTCTTAAACTATCCTAAGATTTACAGAAACGGGAGCTAAATAGTTGACATTTTTAGCCCAATTCGGAATCGTCTTCCGTTACCTTGTCGGCTTTTTGGTCTTCGGAAACGTTTTCGCCATTCTGAAAAAAAAAAAACCGATATGATTCTAAGACTAGAAAGGTTTTTCCAGGACGCAGTTGATTTTATTTTGTTTTTTGTAGCTTTCAGAAGGTTTTTTCACCTCTATGAAATCAATAAGTATTTTCTGTGTAGACCTATAGAAGCTTTGTTTTCTAATCCGAACTCTTATTCATACCATTGTCATTTATAAATTTTCCAGGTCTTTGGAAACATTTTCTTTTATATTTTGACCCTTCTCGGTCTCTATAGTTTACCATTTTTCTTAAATTTCTTACCCTCTCAGGCGCAGACAAACAGACGTGCCACTTCGAAAAAGAAGCCTAAAAAATCTTCGTCCTTATTCGAAACGTTACACTCCACGCCACCATGTGAGTTTCTTGCCTACTAACTTACCCTCGAAAAACGGTTTTTGTCTTTTCTAATGGGTGTGCACGCTTGATGATCTCAACACCAGCGGCATTACTGATGGTTTTTGTCTTTGATAATGAATGTGCACGCTTGCTTATAGCGACAGTAGCAGCAACAATTGCCCACTAAGCAAATCGTTATTTTGCTGGTCGACGAGATCGTCATCGAGTAGAACGTCTGTTTGTCTGTGCTTTCAGGTATAAAGAATAATTTCTCGTTATTTCATGATGCCAATTTCACTGTTTTTTAATATTTTCAACATATATGGTATTTACTATTTTTTTGACACCAAGAATTGACACTTTTGATGTATCTAAATTTTTAACATTTCTAGCATTTTTACCACTTTTTGGATATTGTTATATTTATGACACTCATGTTATCACTTTGGGACCATTCATTAATGATGTCACGCGTTTAGGGGAGGGAGAGGGTTTCAAATATTGTGACATTTTGTGACATATGGGGGAGGGGGGGTTAGCTTGAGTGTGACATCACATTTTAACCAAAAAAAAAAATAAAATAAATAAAGAAGTCACATACCTAACCACAGAGATCAACTCAGAACTATTTATAATATTTGCATCATTCATTTATAGTTCTACGATCCTTTTTTTTAAGATTTGCTTTAGATAAAATCAATGACAATTTTTTTCTCCCTAAAAAAGCATAATGTTCTTCAATTCCGTTTCACCGTGCATGTTCATTTATGAATGACAGCGCAATTTCATTATTTTTCAGTGTCTCTCAATCCAATCAATACAAAAATTGTGACAAAACGTAAATAAAAATGCTTGGTTATTGTAACATGTGGAGAATATTGAACTAAAACTGGAACAAAGTACTGATGGTTTTTCAAAAATCAGCAATGATGCTGCAGTTAATGTCTCGGCTTTCCATTACGTCGATATCCTTGGACTAAGAACTAAACGCCTTTTCTAGTTATCTTCAATAATCTTCTTTTCCTTTTAGTTTCAGTTTTTCTTTTAGTAAAAAGAACGAACGATTAAGAAAAAATACATTCCTAACAAATTTCTCGATTTCAATGAATTATCACCAAAGAAGGGGGAGGGGGATATAAAAACGTGACTTAATTAAGGGGGGGGGGGTTAAGGAAGTTGTGACAACTTGTTACAAGGGGGAGGGGGGGATTGATTTTTATATTTTTGGTATTTTTGAAACCACTAAACTTTTGATTTATATGATATTCCTGACAATATTGTCATTTTTAACTTTTTTGGTGTTTTTTTTTCCAAAAGTCACGTTCATCATGTGTTTTACTTTTTGACGCTTTTGTCATTTCAACACTAATGAGCTTGAGATTGAACGGCCGCACATTTCGTAGTTGCTCCTCCGTGATCGATCTGAGCCGGTGAAGTTGCACAAGGAACCATGTATATGGCTACTTGGGATTAGTTTGCCATCTTCAGTGTACAACACTTCAGTAGCTACCGTTTTGTATGGATCGATAACGGCGCCGACCACGTCCTTACGATCGTTAGAGTTGGAAAGGCTGTTGTGAGGCAGGAGGTGTACAGATCGTTATTGTCGGAGACCGAGTTTATCTCTGCATCTCCTCAACTGCGACGGAAAGGAAGGGTTGTATCACCATGGTAAGTGACTGAGTCGCACAGTTTTGTGCGCAAGGTAAATTTATTGCGAAGACAAACAATGAGTGTCTTTTATGTCAGCACCGCAGGCTTACGAGTTGCACGCGCGAATATACTTAACCAGCAAAAGCATTCAAGTGTTCAAATATTTTATTATAACCATTCCCGAGTATTTTCGAGAAAGCAAACGCAATACGGTGAACGTGAATTTTGAAAGGTATACGCGCTATTCTAGAAAAAAACGGGGTGATTTGCTGCCAAACGATCAAATCGAGTCTATCTCTGCATCGTCGCGACTTTAATGGAAAAGAATGTTTATGTTTTTATGTCACCATAGTAATTGACGGAATCGAACAATGTTGCGCGCATAGTTTGTTTACTACGGAAACGAACGACGAGTAACTTTCTTGCCGAACATCGACATCCTCTGCTCGCAACACACGCGAAAAAACATCTACCACTCGTAGTATCCAGCTGTTTGTCTATTACCAAAACCCAAGTTTTGAAGGTATATATCGCGTTTCCGTTGATCACGATATTCATCGACCGAACGAAATCTTCTGCGAATCGGTCACAGTAAACAAATATCTGTGTAAACCTGGCGAAGTCACAACATTTCGGCGAAGTTAGAGTCCATCTTGGTGTCATCAGAGGTGCGATAAAAAGTTCGAGAAAACGAAATAAATCCACCAACGCATCGTGCTTTTTGATGTGGTACTTTGAAGGAGAACCTATTGATAGCTATGACAACCTGTCGTAAAACTTTGTACGCTGAACGAAAAACGGTACAACTTTATTTACCCTGAGGAAGGCCATGTTCAAAGGCTGAAACGTCGGATATAAAACATATTAGCGTTTTGATATACCGTTAAGACTGAATAAGCCGTATTTCCCTTGGAATTTCATGTTACAGTCGTCTTTGCATACCGAAACGTTTATATGATATACTCTCCGGAAAAAAATGGCATAAATTGTCATTAAAGTCTAAAACGTCAAATCTTTGAAAATTG
Source organism: Wyeomyia smithii (assembly GCF_029784165.1). Classification (NCBI taxonomy): domain Eukaryota; kingdom Metazoa; phylum Arthropoda; class Insecta; order Diptera; family Culicidae; genus Wyeomyia; species Wyeomyia smithii. The sequence goes on along the minus strand of NC_073696.1, from coordinate 270,746,252 downwards.
ACGAAACTGACAAGATTTGAAACTTTCAAATTTCATGACAATTTTTGTCATATTCGACAGCATTTCATTTGGAACATTTTTGGTATTACTAATTTTGGTAATTTGTGATGATTTTGTGATTTATGTCATAAGTGTTTCGTCATTTTTTAATGTTTTTGTCATTTTTGTCATCATTGTCATTTCTGCTAATTAGTCATACAGGGGAACTGCTCCATTATTCATCTCAGCCCATATATTCATCTTATACAACATGAAAACACAATTGGAAACAGGAAAAAAATACATATTTTCTTCTCAAACGAATCTGCTAATCCATGGAATAGATTCTTCTTAGTTCACTTCAGATTCCTCATAAAGTAGAATCCTCAAAAACTCACTTAAATGCACTAAATATGATATTATAGTCGGGCATCTGCACTCGAAAACTCATTTAATTCAATTACCTACCTAAGAAAACAATATCCGCGCATCGTTCTATACGGCTACAACGGGACTCGTTCAGCAGCCAACCAAAGTTTTTTTCGTCACTAGTGGACCACTTTTATTTTAATCAATAAACAAAATCACTCACTACACTAAGAATAGTTTATTTTTTGAAATTTCCACCTATAATTTCTTAAAACAAACTTGAACTAGCAGAAATATATACTGAAAATGTTGAATTATTCAGACATAATTGACATAAATCAACAGCACTGTAGTGGTGACCTAGGTTACCAATTTTGCACGTAAGCAACTACAGCGGATATATAGGTAACTTACTACGACGGGCTGCGGCTACGTTCATTCATGATAGTGTGATTGATTCATGATTAACCCTCTAGTGCCCAATGCCGCCATTTGGTGGGCTTCAGTCGAAGTTCCGAAAAGCTTCAATGAATACTTAAAAAGTGTTTATAATGGTTTAAAGTGATTTTACCGAAGTCCGTTTAGAAATTAATTTGGGCACTAGAGGGTTAACAGTGTGATGAATATGGGGGCACCGTGAGATGAATAATCGAGCAGTGATTCAAGTATTGAGATGGATATTGAAGTGTTGTGAAAAATGTTTTTTTTTACAAAATTCAGGATAAATCTAGCTAATTTTACTAAATAAAAGCACGTAGGCATATTTAGTTTATTTGTTCAGTGATTTCGTGAAAATTTGGTGTTTAATCCGTGCATTCTTCGTGAATATCGGCTTAACGAGATGATTAATGGAGCAGTTCCCCTTTGTAATTTATCTCATTTTTGTCATATTTTTTCACTTTTGCAATTTCTATATATTTTGTCGTTTGTGTCATTTGTGCCAATTTTGTAATGTTCTGTAATTTTTGTCATTTCTGTCATTTTTGTTATATTTGTAAGCCTTTTATTTTTGCCACTTGTGATGATTTTGTCATTATTGTCAAATACAGACTTGGTTTTCTCCTCCGGGTGACCGAAGAGCAATGTGACTCCAGAGATTTTCTGACCAAAGCGCATTGGACATAACATGTTGGTCGCAAATGCAACTGATGTATGACTGAAAATGTATATTTGCAAAATGGGTACTGAACTTTAATTAGCCACTCTAGTTTTTCAGCTTTTTACAGCCTTTTGCAAACGATAATTACCGCGCGGTTCGATTTGTTGTTTGATGAGCATTCCGTTGCTTTTCAAGTACCGTCAGGCGGGATCAGATTGTGAGGTTGTGACTTCTAACCCGTGACTTGTCAGCCATCTCTTCCTGGTCAGAAGACTAGCCTTTCTCGTTTAAATATTGGAGGGAACTTATTCAGAAAAGTTTGGTCTTGTGATCGCCATGAAATGGCTAACAAACAATGGGTTTGTATGGCACAATTTCACTGGCACAATCTAAATAAATCGGGGTATTACGGAAGTCATAAATCAACATTGTTCATGCCTGGTTTCCTTGGTCCAGGATACCACAAACTGGAGTATGGGTATCCAAAAGTAGCGATCTGATGCCGCGGAGTTCAGCACCATCAAAACCACCAAAACGTACATATTGTCATTATGCTTCAATCCACAAACGCACTGATTACTATCTGTGAGCCTGATTCGCAGTCAGCGTTGCCACTAAGTTTTGAATAAAATCTGGCAGAACGAAAATAAAAAGTCTGGCAAAAATCTGTCACTCATTTTTGGATTCCTGGCAGAATTGAAAGTGATGACCTTTTTTTTGCTCTCGCCGGGTGTAGGTAGGTAAAGGCCAGGCACGGCCCATCTCGCAGTAATGACCTTTTTGCGAGACGACGCGGATGAAATCTGGCAAATATCGGGCAGATTCTGAGGTTTATCTGTTTGTCTGGCGCGCAAACAGAAATCTGGCAAAATCCAGATTTATCTGGCATACTGGCAACGTTGTTCGCAGTAGATGTGCGTCTAACCCGTAGTGAAAGAACTGGGTCTGCCAGTTTGAAGGCGTACTCTGACGAGAAAATTGCAAAAGCTTATTGTAGGCAATTGTTGGTCTATCATAAATATCACCATTTGTTGCGTCCACCTAAGCCAAAGTGTCCATCTTCTTATCAACCGGAATGGAACAATGGAAAGGGATCCACACTAAGGTAATCTAATAAGATTTTTCGGATAAAACATTCTGATGTTCCTGTACGTGTACGGAGGTTGTTTTTTAATTTTCACCGATGAAGAGCCTGAATAGAACTGAGACTGTCTGTAGAGATGAAATAATTGTCTGTGGGCATTTTTTACGGCGTAAAATCTCTGTGATACTTCTGTTTTCTAGTCATTATGGCACGAAAATCAACTACTCAACACGTATGACTGAGCTTTTTTTTCAATATAAAGTAGACAAAGCGTAGGTTATTAGTTTTCTCATTTGGTTTCATTCATCTACACGGTGCACCCGCCGTGTACTCGAGAAATAATACACGCGCTCCTCCGAACTAATGCGTGTTCACGGCATGCGAAAAAAATTCTCTTCGCTCGAATCGAGTAGTATGCTCCTCGTGCGAGTCGACGGGTACACCTGGTGCAGAGAAATGTCAAGTCTGGTCAAATATATCATATTTGTCATTCATTTCTGTCATTTCTGTCATTTTTGTCATTTCTGCGTGCTGAATATAAAGTGTAGATTATCATCAACAATGCATTACTCACTGCACATCGCAACTATACACGCAAGGACTAACATAGATTTTCTGGGGACGTGTAGTGGAAACAAATCTCGTTAAATTCGTACCGATCTGTATTGAAAACATTGGCTGTGAACCTCGAGTTAATACAGTGTACACTGATTTAAAAAAACTGCCTCCGATACTCTTAATCATACCATTCTTTCGTCCAAGTTGGAGAAACTTGGCACAAAAATGGACAGGGTCTTGAAAATTGATTGTTCGGATTGAAAACTGTCATTCTGACAATTTTTCGAATTGCTCAGGAGTACCGCAAGGCAGTAATCTTGGCCCATTGTTCTTCTCCATCTTTATTAATGAAGCAACACTGTTACTCAATGGAGGAGGAAAATGCTTTTTGCATTTTCAGAAAACCGTGCCGTTTCAAGAGATCATTTAATGTTATTGTTAACATCGACATGTCGCCTGCCGTCTTAAGAAAACAGACTAAGTTTATATTTAAGAGGACAACTTCATGAGTGCTAATTGATTTTTTTCTTTAATTTATTGTATTTTAATATTAAGTGTGGATAACGGGCCTTTGATATTTTCGTATTTGTCATTTGTGTCGTTTATGTCTTTTTTGTGATTTTCGTTGTTTTTGTCATTTCTGGCCTTTTTTTTTGTCCCTTTTTGTCGTTTTTTATTTTTGTTATTTTAGTCTGTTATTTGGTTAGATATATTTGATATTTTTGACTTAACATTTTTAAAATATCGGAAGTCGTTTATGTCATTTTTGTCGTTCTTTTCCTTTGTTGTTTTGTTCATTTTTGTCTCTTCAATTTCTATCCTGCTCGATATTACTATTTAGTCTGGTAATTCTGTCCTTCATTTTGATTATTGTGACAAACTTTACATTTTTGAAATATTAATGAAAATATGAAATGTTTGAAACCTCTCTCTTTCTAAATTAAACCTCTGGAAAATTTTTTTCACCTCTGAGTCTCTTGGACATTTCGACAGTTTTGTTATTACTTGCATTTTGTCCGTTTTACACTAACTTAAATCTTGAAATATTTGATACACCTGTTTACCATTATCTTCCAGATGGTCTCGAGGTTCGATGCTGGACTAACAACTCCGTCGTCGTAGGTTCGAGTCTCGGCACGGGGAAGACTGTTAGTGTCAGTAGGATCGGAGCGCTAGCCCGGCAATTGTCCTGTACACTAAACAGTTAGCTGCGAAGTGTGTGTATAGATAAACAGAAGGTCGAGTTTCGGATCGGAATGTAGCACCAAGGCTTTGCTCTTTACCTGTTTACCATTCTTTGGCATTCGGAAAATTTTCGTATTTCTGTTACATTTTTGACGGCTGTTTGTTTTAATATTTTTTCATTTCTGACTTTTTTAACATGCTTGAAATTTTTATACTGGATTTACTGAGAACACTGGTCGACCAAAGCGAAAAAAAAATGCCACCTTATAACCCAAAATAGTAATAATAATAATAGCTTTTTAACCATTCCTGTAAAATTTGGTACCTCTAGCCATTGTCAAAATGCGTCCACTTACGTCGCATAGTAACTGGTCGCCAGTTTCGTCGCTTCAACGTTAAGTTATAATTTTTTATTTTTTCCCAGTTTGAGATTTAGGTGGTTATCACCTTTTGTTTCTCCCAGCGTTTAAACTCCATTTTCACTGCACAGTTTGATATACCGCAGTAAGGTTTTGGGCCGATAAACTGTCAGTTAGATCCTTGCTTTGCAAGTTCGTTTGCCTTTCCATTCTCACCAATGCCCCAATGTCCAGGAACCCAATGCAAATTTACTGAGTTTGTTTGACACAGCTGTCGCAATGTGAGAATACATTCCCAGACAATCTTGGAGGTACATTTATAAGCATCAAGTGCTTTCAGCGCTGCTTGACTGTCACAGAAAATACAAATATTTGCATATTTGCAAGTCAGACACACATTCGCGCATTCAAGGATTACAAAAATCTCCGCTTGTTGGCCAGTGTCCCATTGCCACTGAAACATGATTTCCAGGACCGAAGACTCCTGCACCAGTTTTTGTACCTATTTTTGAGCCATCAGTGAAAAATATCGTTGAACCGAAACGGACATCAGGAACCCCGATTTCTCAGTGTGTACGCGACGTTTCGCATACCTTGTAGGGAATCCTGAGGTACCATCCAGTCTCTGTTCATACTCATCACTGGCCCTTTTTTAGAAAGAAAATATTTGACATTGTCGATATTTTCAAAATTTTGGGACATATTCGTAATACTGACAATAATAGGACAAACCTGACGGTAATAGGGCAGATCATTTCGATATTTTTCACAGCTCTAATTGTGTCGTTATTTTTGACATTTTAAACATATTTTGCATCGGTGTAATTTTTGACATGTATGTTTCTTACATATATATCCTTTTTGACGTGTTTAACAGTTTTGATATATTTGTTATTTTTTTTTTCAACTTTTTAATCATTTTTAATATTTGTGACATGTTTGACTTTTCAGCCCATCATTGTGTTAAAAATTGGTTGATTCATTAACATGGATACAAATTCGGCTGCAATCTCAGGGGCTGTTACGGAAAGATTTTCATAATAGATTGACATTAGATTAAGATTTATTTAGCAAAGTTAAATAACTTTTGACCGTAGTTTGGCATTGAACAGAGCGCCCGGGAGGCCAAACTTTTCCCATCAGAAACATTGCATTATTGTTCTTCCGAAAGGATGTTTGTGATTTATACCATTCTGGCGTTGCTGTCTACCACGTAAACAATAGCAATGATATACTCTAACGCACAGAACCATCACAAAAGAAGTGGAGGAGGTATTGGCAAGAGGAGTTAGATGATGAATGGTTCGGGTGTTCTGTATTATTTACGCCGATGAAAGGCACGGCAAGGTTCTCCTTTCAAACTCGTTGAATACAAATGAAATCAGTGTGTTTGGAGATTGATGGAAATAGTTTAAGTCAGTCACACCACACAAGCTGATCCAGGCGGGCCGGGTGGGCGGTTGTTTGTGCCAGCTCTGCTAAAAGGATCAATCAGTAGCGACTGTTGCTGGAGATTCTTCCGGCTACTGCAAAACTTTCGCTGTAAACTTTCACACTAACAAAGCAAGCCTTGTGCGTGATTCAACAAAATGTTTGTTTTTGCTGTCGTACACGTAAGTGAAAAAGTGATAAGTGAATTTGCATTTTTAGTGAAAATAGTTTACTGTATCGTCTTCAAAGGGCCGGAAAATCGCTACTTCAAGTGTGGCAAATCGATTTTCCAATTTGTGTTCTTTTCTGTTCCCGACAGGCACTTACAGGGGGGGCTGGAATCAACAACGATTGGAGGGACGGCAGAAAAAGGTAGGTAATCGATTGTCCCATTAACCCGGGCTTGAATGGCGATTTTTTCTTCTACACTGCAGGTATTGTGATGTTTGCGGGGGATATAGGCGAAGGTAATTAATAAAAAGGACGATCGGAGAGTAGGCAAAAAAAAAAATACAACAAAAGCCATTAAAAGGAACATCCTGCTCCAATCGGCAGGATTGCGCTCCTATCTGTTTTGGGTGTTGATGGGTGTTGAAAGTTTTATGCTCGACATTGGTCGTTTAAATAACTGTCGAGGCTTTTATAGGCTACATTTGTTTCGGAAAATTGATATCCTCATTGCACGGAATAATATTTATCTTTGCGAAGGCCAACAAAAAGGACGAGATATGAAAATCATTAAAAACTAATCGCACAAAATCACGTCAGGAAACGCGTCAGCGCACCTGGAGATTGCATTTCGCTATTTTTGCGGTTGATAACTGGAGAATAGACGAATCAATCCTCAGCTCGTCATTTGGGGAACGATGAAAAAGTTAAACCTCTTTGTTCCCGGATGAAAATGCTCTGGCACTGTAAACCGAATGGAATGAAGCGCGAATACCTACCTTCTGGGCTTTTGCCCTTCCAGTGCCTCCCGGCACCAACCGATACTATTTTTGTAACGGGTGCTGCATTGTTTTGCTCCGGTAAATGAGAGGAAAATCTTCCCTTTTGTTTGCACCGTTACTTGTTCTTGACTGTTGCTAGGAGCACCCAAACGTTAGTCTAATTAAACCAGTTTGACAAGTAGTAGAAGACTTCTCGGAAACCTTTGTTCCGCTCTTATTCTCTCTTTCTCTTTCTTTAGAACTTCGTAGAAAATAAGCAGCTGAAGGCCCCAACTGTGCACAATTAGACATCGGAATTTACCCGAGGCGTTGAAGAAGGAGCAGACAGGCAGCCGAGGAGGGGAGTAACCTTCTTTCAGTAACAATAGAAAACAGTTTAGTGGGATTTTTTTTTGTTTATTTGTTTTTTTTTTCTTCTCATTTTTCCGACGGTCAATAAATTATAAACCTTTTTTGCATGAGGTTCAATTCACATTTTCCCTATGCTGTGTTTTCAGTTAAAAATAGTTGGTTTAAATTCCATCCAGCTAAAAAGTTACACATTCATTCAGACTCTGCTTAAACTTGAACCCAACTGGAGAGAAAAAAGATCTCGCTCATTTATTGTTTCGTTGCATATTTGCGCTTATTCTAGTTCGGAACCACCTTTTTGTGGGGTCAGGGAGGGGCACACGGCACAGTGAGGCGGAGCTGGGCTCCACCGTAGCAACATGATCCCACGCCTAGCGTCCTGTTGTCGAGAATTGAAATAGTTTTCGATTCGGTTCATTAACTATATAGATAGATTTCTATTTCATTTTTGTTTACTTTGCTATAATTGTTGCTCTTGATTCTGCCGCACGTTTTGTTTGTATGTACAATGGATTTTGCTTTCAGCGTAGGGTTTATGTCTGGTTTTTAGTATTTACAAAATATTCTCCTGTGAAAGGGCAAACTTTTTTTTAAACTAAATAATACTCTTACTGATTGTGGCGTAACGGTTTTTTTTTCGATTTGCTATCCCTTGGGGAAGCAGAACTTTTTGTTCGTTTTTTTTGCGAAGATTCGGTTTTTAGTTGATATTTGACGAATTTGGACGCTTCGTAAACTGGCTGGATGCAGAGTAACCGGGAGACGATTTCGGTGAAAGGGGAGTATGAATTCTTACTGAATAAGAGATAATATATTTTTATTATTTGGAGATAAATGTGAGAAGAGGCCTTGAAATACCATTTTTTACATACATTTATCATACCGCACGGTTTCTCTGCATTAACTTTTAATAGGCGTCACAAAAAGGCATTAAAATATTCCTTTGTTTTCAGAACCCGTTAAAATTGGGATTAAAAAGCGGAAAAAATACCTACAATATACAAAGAAAAAATAATCCTATCAAAGTTTAATTTTTGTCCTCCTACCTCAAACTGAAGCTTCGAATTCAGTTTAAGCTCGAAGGCATTCTGTTGACTTCTTTTTGTGCCTCATTGTCAACAACTGCACGAAAGCGGACACTTGTTCCCCCAAGTGAAGTTAAATAAATTATCAATGTCAACTGGCAGAGTGAATTTCGGTTAACGAAACAAAAGCAATTTACGGATGCACGCCTCTGTTCGGAGGAATTTCCCCAAATTGAATAAAACCTCCTCGCAAGCGATATAATTTCCGAGGAGAAAATTTGTGTTGTTTGACCACGTTCGAAGTGCCACCAACCGGCCAATGGAGTTGTGAAACAGTGGATCAGCCTCCTGGCAACGCAACGGTAATTGAAAATGGAAGCAGAATGACTGTATTTTTTTTTGTTCGGTACCCGATGTGTTACCACCCACTCCAACGTGCCTGGACCGGGGCATTTTGTGAAGCGGATCTGTTGTTCCAGAGACCACGTTTCCGCAAAAATTCCCCCGGGTATCGTTTGTTCAGTATCAGACTTTACAACCCCGATCGGCACACGGACATGACTTAACACGACCGGTCGCTAGGCTGGCCGATAGGGTCCCTAAACCTACTATCGACCACCCGATGATGGATCGGTGTCTGGTTCGGTTAAAAGTTGCCCATTATGCACTGTTTCACTCTGTCATTTTCCCTGATGGGAAAAGTGGAAGGATAGCAGCGTTGCATAGAACAAAAGCCAATAACGACTCCGGATAGTTTGGGAGCCTCCGGTGGCATACGTGTATGTGTGTGTGTGAATGTGTACCCGCGTTGTTCTTTCCGTTTGATGGTGGCAATTACTGAAGCTCCGAGCGAGTCCCTGCTGGTTAGAACAAGAGGGTCTTTCTCTTCAGCCCATCGTCAGCGCCGGTTATCGACACAGGGAGTGTCGCCCTCGATCGAGACAATATTGACAAAGTATGGCACTTTGTTGGAGCGATTACGACGTCGTAAACGGACCGTAAACTCGCCCCATGATGCTTTCAATTTGAGCCAAGGTAAATAAGGACGCAGATGCGTTGTATGTCTTTTTATTCATCTGCTTGGTCACTAGTAGACCGTGTGAAATGTAGAAAGAAAGAAGAAAAAACGGTCCTAAAGGGACCTTAAGCAGGCGATGGGTTGTTTTTTTCCGCATAGGAAGTAGGTATTCGCAACGCACCATCGATAGTTAAAGTCAGCATTTGAAGACGACTAGCTGGTAGCTCCAATCACCGTCAACTCGTATCGCTTATCACTCATCCAGCCAGTTTATATATTTTTTTCGTTGGTTACGTTTCTCATCATTGATATGGATTGATATGATGTGGGTTGGTCTATTGACTCTCGCTCTGCCCGTTCTGCCGCGGGGTTCCGTTTGCTTTTTCTTCTCTTCGTTTCCTTCCGTTGTCCTATACAAGCTGCATTTCGCTGTCGGTTAGTCTGTTTGCTGTCTAGTATTTGTTTTATTTTGTATGTTGCTGGTGTGTTTTTTTTTATTGAACTATTCCCTGTTTAGTTTTCTCCTATTCGTATCCATCCCTAGTATATATGCTCCTGATATCATGATCGAAAACGATAGGGCAAACAAAAACCTGAAATAATCGCCCGGCTGGGTCCCGTGTATCTTCCTATGCTCTCTTCACTCGATTCCCACTTTCAACGGGGGTGGGGCAGACGGGGCTAAAAACCGTATAGATACCTCTAATGTAAATAATGGATTTTCGGTACGATGGTACGTGCGTTCGTATCTTCGTGTTCTACATCTGTTGACTTAAACTAGGTAGGCGTTGATAACAACGAATATATGATTCTTCTGGCTGTGTTTGCACAAGTTTTATGGCCGCTGCTGTCACTGGGTCTGGACCCAACTTATACACTGGACTTTCACTGGCAACAGTTTATGTTTTCGAAGTATGGAGGGAGTTCATGCAAATTTGTTGTTTGAGTTGGCGAATATTCTCTCGGAGTTTAGTGAGTTTGGTGACATCGGATATTTAAACAACTTTTCATACTTGGAATCTCAAAGAAAATCTAGACAGTCACAGCATTAGTTTCGACTTTTCTCGTTTAAAGTTTGTTTTTTTCTTATGCTGCTTCCTTGAACAGTAAAAAGAGAGAAACAAATGTGTGCTCGAATTAATAAATGTCAACTTTGAACTAACTGTACTTAAACGAATTGTATCTCGAGTTGGAATCCAAACGCTTCATAAAAATTCAATAGGACCACTTTTTTTCTTTTTTTTTTTTCGCCTCAAGTGAGCGAATGGGAGTTTTAATTTCAATAATGTTTTTCATTGCATTTAGTCAGAAGAAGAACTAGTTGCTTACGGAAAAGCCAAAGTTTAGTTCAATTTTTCTTCAAATTTTTCGATGGTTGAAGAAAAAACCGTATAAATTTTAGATAAAAAATACTCTAAACTAATTTCAAGCTCAACAAAAAAAAAAAAACCGAAAATTTGTTGTTAAAAAGTATAACCTTGTTGAACAAATGAAAATCCTATTTTTTTTCGGTACAAAGTTATAAAGTATATTACATGGAACTTACTCAAAAGTTAGTTTTTTGTACTTAACATTAAATAGTTGCATTTCACACGAAAGTATTGTTCGGAGGAATTGTTAGGGGAACACAAAACACACTTTTTTGCCAAAGGTCATATATCTCCAGGACTTTCCCTTACAAAGTTATATAATATTTTAGCCTATTTTTTCGATAACTTCCAGAACGTATAAGTTAAAAAGGGGCAAGTTGAATCATGATGTCAATACTTTTCCTTGAATTTAAGCTGAAGTACTATAAACTCCTTTAGGTTCCATTCGTCCAAATCCACCCATATTAGAGTACGGCGAGCATATGTTACAGTAGGTTTTCATGTATCCAAAATACAAACTTTTTTTTGTTAAGAAATAGAGGAATGGTTAATTCGGCAAAGTTCTAGAACGTGCAAAAATATGAATCTTTGCAGAACAAACAAAGTTCCTATCTTCTTCGGGTACAGAGTTAAAGAGTATTTCCTGTAAAAGTTACTTAAAAGTTAATTTTTTGCACTTAACTTTTGTTAGCTCCATTTTACAAGAAAACGTTGTTCTAAAGAAGCATTTGGACATACAAAACACTCGTTTTTGTTGAAGACCACACATCTCCAGGACTTTTCCTTACAAAGTTAAAGCATGTTTTAGCTTATTTTTTCGATAACTTTAAGAACGTATTAAGTAAAAAGAGGCAAGTAGAATCATGATGTTATTAGTTTTCTCGAAGTTTAGCTCAAGTGCTTAGAACTGTTATAAGTTCCATCTGTCCCAATCCACCTAATTTTTATTCTATACGTTGTTAAAGTTATCGAAAAAAATATGCTGAAATGTGCTATAACTTTGTAAGGAAAAGTTCTGGAGATGTGTGGTCTTCAACAAAAACGTGTGTTTTGTATGCCCGAATGCTTTTTTAGAACAACGTTTTCTTGTAAAATGTAGCCAACAAAAGTTAAGTGCAAACAATCAACTTTTAAGTAACTTTTACAGAAAATACTCTGTAACTCTGTACCCAAAGAAGATAGGAATTTTGTTTGTTCAGCACAGAAATATATTTTTGCACGTTATAGAACTTTGCCGAATTAACCTTTCCTCTATCTCTTAACACAAAAAAGTTAGTATTTTGGATATATAAAAACCTACTGTACATATGCTCGCCGTACTCTAATATGGGTGGATTGGGACAAATGGAACCTAAAGGAGTTTATAGTACTTCAGCTTAAATTCAAGGAAAAGTATTGACATCACGATTCCACTTGCCTCTTTTTAACCTATACGTTCTGGAAGTTATCAAAAAATTAAGCTAAAATATGATATAACTTTGTAAGGAAAAGTTCTGGAGATATATAACCTTTGGCAAAAATGTGTGTTTTGTGTGCCCTAACAATTCCTTCAAACAATACTTTCGTGTAAAATGCAACTAACAAAAGTTAAGTACAAAAAATTAACTTTAAAGTAAGTTCCTTGTAATATACTTTATAACTTTGTACCGAGAGAAGATAGGATTTTTATTTGTTCAACAAAGTTTCAAACTTTTGAACCTTCTACAACTTTGCTGAACAAATTATTCTTTTATCTCTTAACACAAAAGAGTTAGTTTTTTTTATTTTTAATATAGTAAATTTTTCATACTTTTTGACAATTTATGATTATGCGGGTTATTCATACAAACATTTGTTCCGAAGACACTTTTAAGCTATGGAATTAAGTTCCACTTTTTGCCTTATTGGACCAGTGTGCAGTGTGATTAGGTCTTCAGTAAAGTTGTTCCATCGATTTTTCTCCGTTTCATAGAATTTGTGAACTATTTTGTGATTATTTTACCTAAGAGTGAGTATTTATGCAACAGAAGTTAATTTTGTTCGGCAAAGTTGTGGCACATTTTGTAAGAAACAACTTTGTCGAAGACACCATACTTCTGGATGTAATTTTTGATGGTGGTTTTCTACCATTTTTCAATGTTGAATAATATTGTTTGCCATAACATAACACACAATTGCACTTAGAAACTTTTTTTTTCATTAATTCTTACACGAGCTGTTGGCAGAATCGACACACTTTTACACTACACTTTTATTCCACTTCACTCTTTAATTCTTTCACTTTTCACTTGTGAAGTGACTTGTGAAAAGTGATAGAATTAAAAAGTAAAGTGAAATAAAAGTGTAGAGTAAAACTTTATTTTTATCTCCTATATAAAATATCTCCTAAGGTATTGAAGATGTTAATATAATAATGAATTAGTGTATTATTTTTATAAAACCTTCAATAACTAAAAACATATAACAGATAAAGATACACTTTCCTCGGTAATATTGTGTGTTTCATTATAGCAAGCATTCTTGTAAAACATTGAAAAATTGTATAAAATCACTATGAAAAGTTATATTGTGAAAATTGATTTCAGGGGCATTTTATAGAACACTCCACAAAAATTCATAGGCAGACAGAATAACGGTGTCTTCAAAAAACTTTTTCCTTATGAATACTGCTAAAAATTAGTCGAACAAAGAAAAGCAAAATTCGTTGTTCGCTTCTGGGTGAATCAATCGCAAAACACCAAGTTCTAAAAAATGGAGAATATAATTAATGTAATAACTCTGCTAAAGACACTACGGCTCTAAAACCAATTCTTTTAGGTCAAAATAATTTCGATCACGTTTTTACAGCTTTGAGGACAGTGTGCGTCAATGTGCATGTAGTGTTGAGCATTTGAAATTAAATTAATCTGGAATCCAACCACTTAGAAATCTGCAGTCTTCATGAAAGTTGTTCAGAAGATCATGAACTTTGGGTTTTTGGTCAGTTTGGTTGGAAATAAGACCACTATGTGACGCTGGTGTGTGTTTAATCGTGAGTAATATAAATTAATAATACTTTGCAGCAGCGATGGAAAAAATCACCTCTAGCGGTTTTGAATACACATAAAGCAGTCCTAAGATGCGTTGACATCGTCGTCAGTGTGCGAATAACAAAGAACCGGTGTTGGTGCACTCTCTTTGCTTCCCTTTTTACGATATATTTTTTGTTATTAGTGTACATCACAACACGTGTATTTTTCTGACTGCCAGAAAGTCGGTTTGAAAAAAAAATTGTTCTCTAAAATCTTGAGGATCCATTTTTAGCCTTTTGGCATAAAAAAATAATTCGGCATCGAAAATATGATGTGTTTATCAGTCAAAAAAGTGAAGCGTTGAGAGTAACGTCTTGCCTCAAGACTTCCGGAAGTCCGATTACATAGCCTAAGTTAGTCGAAATCAAGTAAGTTAGTAGAAATTAACGACCGCCCGGATTCCTATCTGTTGCTAGATTATTTAAAAAAAAAAATTCAACTTAAACCCAACCTACACACACCTCGTTGAAAAACAATCCTCTTTTCCGATTTTGCTCCCTGCCTACTGATTTTACTGCCATGCGGTTGTCGTTATTTCTCCCGCGGGAAATATGGTGTCTAGTATCTGCACTTTATTCTGGCGAAGGAATATCGTGAGAATATACTATTTTAGACTATGCAACAGAAGGTTGCATCGAATGTCTGTCTGCCTTTGGGAGTTGAATTTTGTGATCATACCTAGCTTTGGGAAAAAGACTGCTACACGATTGAGCTGGAATTCTAATAGAAACTATAGAAACTATAATAGAGCAAGAATTCTAATAGGCCTTTTTACGCACTTCTATTTTCTTTTCAGGGCAACTTGTTTGAGCTTTAGGGCAATTTTTGTTGTTTTTTTTTTGTTTCTAATGTCGACTAGTGAATTCAAAACAACAATGAAGTCTAGCAAAATAGAAATATCCAGCACTCATAGAATTCATCTGACCTTCAAATTTTTGAGATAAAGAAGTTTTGGTAAAGCTTGTCTGAATTTTACGTTTTTCTGTGATAATCTTGTGATTAGTAGGCTTTTTTTTCAATTGAATTTTTGTTTGATTGCACAATTTTGAAATATTGGGCCGACATATTAGCAAATAACAATAAAATGTTTACATTACCCGTCGCAAGTTTGGAATGGCTTCACTAAGTATTGCAACACCCTGTTTGAAGTTTGCAGCACCTCAAAAAGTCCAGCAGTACCTTATGTATAATTATTCTCGTGAATCCGATCATTTAGAAAATTGTTCAGGAGGTCAAAGGCTTATCTTGGTGCATTGGTGGTTTGTTGTGAAATACGGCCGAGTATTTTGAACATAATAAATTTCATGAATCCAATCACGTAAAATGTGAGGGATTTCAGAAAAGTTCTCCAGGAGGATAAGGCTTTTTATAAAGTTAATGATAAAATGCAGCCGCTACGTGGCGCTAATGTGCATGAAGTTTTAAAAATAGTCAGGGGGATGCACACCTCCTAAAAAAACGCGTTAATTTAGAAAATCCGCGTAGGGTAAACCACAAAGAAAAGCTTTAGAAAAAAATCCAAGATGCTCTTCTACCAATATTCAAACTGTCCTCCTGTTCATAAGGGACGATCCATTAATGATGTCACGCAAAATTTGGAAAAAATACCTCCCCCCTCGCCCTTGTAACAAGTTGTCACAACTTCCTTGACTCCCCCCCTTAATTACGTCACGTTTTTATATCCCCCTCCCCATTCTTTGGTGATAATTGATTGAAATCGAGAAATTTGTTAGGAATGTATTTTTTCTTAATAAGAACGATTTTACTGAAAGAAAAACTTAAACTAAAAGGAAAAGAAGATTATAGAAGATAACTAGAAAAGGCGTTTAGTTCTTAGTTCAAGGATGCTGCTGATGGAGTCGCATATCGATGACATGGAAAGCCGAGACATTAACTGCAGCATCATTGCTTATTTTTGAAAAACCATCAATATTTAGTTCCTTTTCTTCAATCAATTAGCAATCCAAATATTCTCCACATGTTACAATAACCAAGCATTTTTATTTACGTTTTGTAACAATTTTTGTATTGATTGGATTGAGAGACACTAACAATTAATGAAATTGCGCTGTCATTCATAAATGAACATGCACGGTGAAACGGATGTAAAGAACATTATGCTTTTTTGAGGAGAAAAAAATTGTCATTTATTTTATCTAAAGCTAATTTTAAGCAAAAAAGGGGATCGTAAAACTATAAATGAATGATGCAAATATTATAAATAGTTCTGAGTTGATCTCTGTGGTTAGGTATGTGACTTTTTTATTTCTTTTTTTTTGGTTGAAATGTGATGTCACACTCAAGCTAACCCCCTCTTCCCCATATGTCACAATAATTGAAACCCCCTCCCCCCCCCTAAACGCGTGACATCATTAATGAATGGTCCCTAAACAATTAGACGATTTTGGTCCCCTACTCGCGTCGATGCGAATATTCGCGTAAAGAATTTTGAGAAACAGCCTGACTGTATTTTGAATTAAAATTATCGTGTGATTCCAACAACTTAGAAAGCTGCGGTCTTCAGGAAACTTGTTTAGAAGATCATCGGTTGTTGGTTCATGGACAGCTTGGTTGAAAATGTGACTGTTACGTGACGCTAGTGTGCGTTTGGTAATGAGTGTTATGAACAAAACTTATCTCGAAAATTTAACTACATATTTAGATTATTCGGCTTTCATTTAATTGTCAGAAGGATCCAAACTTTTTTTTTTCATGTGGATAACGGTGTCATCCATCGTTCAGCAATACCCACGAAGTTGCAAGATTTTTCAGTTGAAATTGTCACGACTGGTGGCACTGGCCCAAGACCGCTTAGATTTGCTTAGAAGTAAGAACCGCCAGATATGTCAAGGCCAAAGTACGAAGAATTGCTTGCAAATCAATCTTCTGAACAACTTTGTTGAAGACCGCAGCTTTCTTGGAAGCCGGAACCATGAGTTAAGTTAAAGTCAAAATGCGAAGAATTGCGTTCACTGTAGCGTCACGTAGTTTCAGGATTCTGCATGCAACCTCTTTTGAACAACTTTTCTGAAGACCGCCGGTTAAAGGCCGTCGAAAACACGCAGATATGCCAAATTTCAAGTAATGGTAAACTATTTCGGGGGCACTGCGATATTTGAACTGGGTGATGCAATACCCAGTGAAGCAATTCTAAATTGTCCTCGTTTAAAAACTCGGCAATGTACCAACCAAAATAAAATGCTACTAACTTTTGCAATTCTTGACCGACTTTAGATCTTGACTCGTCAAAAGATTGGACAATTTGTCTTTTTTCAGTATACGGGACCCAAAAGGCGGTGGTTCCTATATGGTTCCGGATTTCCAAGATCATGTTCAGGATCGGGAATCTGTTCAGGAAAGACCATTTCGGAAAAAAATCAGTTGGGCTCAAATTCGTTCCAGTCGGTTCCAGTCGGTCCCAAATACTAAAAAATAAAAAAGTCCAATCTTTTGATGAACCAAGATCCAAAATCGGTAAAGAATTGAAAAAGTTAGAAGCATTTCGTTTGAGTGAGGACTCGGCTACTATTTTTTCTTTCGAAAAAAGATTGGTTTTGCATATTTGACAATTTATTAAAGAGAAGAATAACAACTGCGAAAAGAACGCGAAAAAGTTTTGAGAATAATTTGATTTTAATAAAAAACAATATTATCACAAAAATTATCTTGAACATTGCTGATTATTTTTACCCTTGCTATGTAATTTTCATTACATTTTCGATAAAAATTTAGAGGGTTGTATCTGAGACACAACCGCGTTTTTGACGTAGGATCTCGCAAATTCTTCTTCGTCAAACTTTTCAGTGATATTTGCGATTGTCCTTAAAAGGATCGTTATTATATTTTGAGTCGATGGAAATAATAATATTCGTTACAAAATATCAATTTAAAGTGAATCGAGACTAGCTATATCCTGTTGAGAATATTCTGTTGAGAAATTATTTATCTTGAGTCATACGGTTTATTTGTATACTCCAAAGCAGTTCTTCGAAGAGAATGTTTGCTTCTCACGACTTTTTATTTACATTTCCACTCTGCTTCAGCGCAATGTAGCCAATTAACAAATTGTTGCAAAAGCTGCTGGACAAAATATATGCTAGAGAAGAATGTATTTCAACTTCATTCATTGTACAAACAGTTTTTTAAACAAATGTTGACTTTTTTTGTCAGGTGTACAAATTTAAAGCCGCCGAAAAGTTTTGGTTTTCCCATTTGATTCTGATTCCGAAGTTGAAATTATTCTTCAGTGTCACTCCCATTTCCAGTGCAGATCTGGTCAGTGAACAAAATGAAATGCCTTACATAATATGAAAAAATATTTGATTTGAGCCAAACCATTGCATGATGTCAATGACGTAGATAGGCATTAGGGTGGCTGCAAAAATAGGCATGCCAATTTCCAAAAACCGATCATGTATATTTTTTTATTGGGCAAAACAGAACCGGTGCAAAATTTCAACTCAATCGATTACATCCATAAGAGTGCCTCGAAACGCTCAAAGTTTTGATTTCATGACCCTCGAAAATTTCCCTCAAAATAATTGGTCTACCTTTGTAAGGTATTAAGTGTTAAACAGAAAAATAAATGTTAGCATTTATACTTATTGTGGTTTTTCAAAAACTCAACAAATTTCATTTCATTGGTTGGCGGTCCCAACCCAAATGAAAAATAAATTGACCACCCTCATTAAAAATTAAGTTTAACCCTCTCCCGCTCACGAGGTTTTTCATGATTTAAAAATACTTTCCGGGTCAATTTAGGCAAAATATTTTGCAGGGTAGTTGAAAGCACTGTAAAACATTGTATTTTGAAGAAAAAAGCGAGTTTTGAAATGGTGCTCCAGAGCACCTATGAGCACAGCAGGGACATTTTTTAAAACACGAAAAAAAAATTTTCTGATACTTTTTGAAGTATTCAATCAAATACTATAGAAAATAATGAAAACAATGTAGTTTTGGAAAAAAAACTTAGTTTATGACTATTTGATGATTTATTTTTTATTGAGTAAGGAATTTTCTAGGCTAGAAAATTGGCTCTCACTGCATCGATGAAAGGACGAATTTTGAAGAGCTTGTCATATCCGAGTTCTCCTCTTTTCTTCATCTCTGAGTTGTCATGTACCTAGATTTTGGCTTGAACCTCTTCCCAGAAATGGTAAGTTTTCGTTTTTGGTCCGCTTTCAATGCGTTTAGACCCACTTTCATTTCTTTCTTGGCCCGTTTTGCTGGTGTCTCTACTTCTGCCTCGCTTGTCTCGGAAAATACTCATGAACTTCATCTGGTAATGGATCTATCGCAAACATAGCGACTTCATCTTCGATGTCGCTTCCCATCTCATAAGCTTCTGATTCATTCCCTACTGGAATCACCACGTAGTGAGAAGAACGGCCAGCAAAAATATGAAATCAGATATATAGTTTATTTAGGGCCATCGGTTTTTTTTTGTCTCCTGTATGCCCAGTGGTGCTCTGAGGCACCATTTTAAAACTTATGGAACAAGTGAACAAGAACAAAAATTGTTAATTTTATGGACCGTTACACTCAATGAACAATAGATCTACGTAAAAGTTATTTTTACTATAAAAACGAATAATGAATGTTATAGAAAAACAGTTGCTAAAAACACACATTATTTTTTTATCGTAAAATTCGGACTTTCTCCTGTAGTTTTCTTGATAACAGTTCAAACATTGAATCAAGCTGACATTTGATATGCCAAGTTAAAAGTACATTAGAAATGCAAGATTTTGTAGAAAAAAGAATTTAAAATAATTCATTTTTTGTCGGGGTATAGTCTTTACAATTCTTGGTGCTCTAGAGTCACCATGAGCGGGAATTGGTTAAGATGCCTCATGAACATTCAAGTTGTTTTCATTTCATTTGGCGTGAGTTGTGAGTCATGTTAGGAGCCAATTCCAGAATATTCCATGTTAAATTCTCGGTTACCAAAAAAACGGTCATGAAAGACGATTTTCGGCGTAATATTTTTCTCGAGATAACATCAGATTTCAACGTTTTATGCATTTTTAAGTCTTCCGGCATCGAAACTATTTTTCGATTTGTTCTATTTCATTTTTATATTTCTTTTCTTTTTTTTTCGAATGGTTAAACCATTCTCCAAAAAGTGGGGAGGTGTACCGTACTAAATTAACATAATGAATCAATACATCAATTTCATTCCTTTATACCATTCCTTTAAACACCGCTGCAATAAAGTGTGGGTGAAATCACAGAAGTGCTCACAGCCAACATTACCACACTCAACTGAAACCGAACGTGATTTTCATTTTTTGCTCGTTCGTTGAAAATTCAAATTCTTCAGTTTTCAATTTCACTGAATATCTATTGCTTACAGTGAAAATTATCAGCCCAAGTGAAGATTTCATAAGTGAAAGGAGTTGCCGGTTTTAACGCTTCAAAAATGGCGATTTCAAAATCTAAGAAAAAATGAATGCAGAAATGGAGGTGAAACCATCTAAAAACCTACTAACAAATGATGCATTTGAGCCAAGCGGCAAAGGAAAATGATCACAATATAAGAAAAGGCAAAGTGATTTTTTTGCGCGACAACTCTCGATTACATGTTGCTAACGTTCTCAAAATCTATCTGAAAATGCTCAAATAGTATATTCTACTTCACCCGGTGGTTTTAAATTTGTACAGCTGGCAGCATTTGGACAGCTCTTATGACAAAAATAAAAAGAATTGGAAAAAGGGATTGTTTTATAATGCATTAAATTTTTAGTAAGTAGTAAGTGTTTAGTAAGTAACACATTTTTGGAAATTTCAAACAGTGCGATGAGAACACTATGTGTCCAAATTCTGGAAATTTCATAACTTTTGAGTCATTAAAGTTTCAAAAAAGTAAAAAAAAATCACCTCTCCGAAAGAAACTTTTTGGGTGAAATTTTGAAATTGAAAAGTTTTATGAATTACCGATATCACTAAACTCACACAGTTCCACTGAAATCTGAGAGCCAACGGATGGATGATTTCGCATAAAATCCCTCTCTTCCTCTTCTCTTGATTTGCAGTTGTTAGCAACCCCAACAGTAAGCCATTTGATTCCCTTTCAACAATAATTTAGCTACACTATTTAGCTACCGGTTCAGATTATAATATTAATAAGTAGAACGGAACTTAAATTATGTACAAGATCTTTTCATGTAGACAATATCGATCAGTTATTGTTTTTTTCTTCTTCTTTCTTTTATAAGCATACCTACAGACCCTAACTAGGTTTGTGGTGAACGATGAATGATGTGGCTAGCGCAATCTACACACTATTCGTATGGCAAGAAGATTCCTGCATGGATGTGAACTAGGGAAGCCCGAACTGCATTGTTCCAATTGACTTTTTGTGGGCTGATTCAGGGAGGAAGGGGGAAAGGTGTGGGACATGAATATTTCACCGCAATACGCGATCACGGTTGTCATGTGGAAGCCGATTTTGCGTAATCCGCCTGCTTACTGCTATCATTTGTCCAGTGATGCCAGCTCGGCGTAGTTGGTCGTCAGCAGGGGCATTTTGGCGGTGTAGATTTGTGATGTCGCGTAGCCACTGCTTCCAGTGCCAGCGCCACAGCCACCGGACGATGATGACGTCTGGGATGAGCTGAGCATGCTTTCGTACGTGCTGGGTGTGAAATCCCGCAAAGGCAGTCTTGTGTAGATGTTCGGCGAGGTTGTCCGCGCTGGCAGCACGGTCGTTGCGGTTGCACCAGCCGGATTACAGGTGCTACTGTAGACGCCCCGGATTGGCGAGCTGTAAATCGCGTAACTCGGATTGGTTGTCAGTGAAAGTTCACCAAACTGCAACGGAAAGGAAAAAGTTATGATAAAATTTCTTTACATAATTTTCGGAATTAAACCAAATAACCTCACCTTCTTCAATCCATTCCCCGTGGGTGACAGATGTGGCGGCGAAAAGTTCACCGCCACCGGTTGGGGGAATTTGAGCCGTTCCGTGTCCAACGTTAGCCGCTCGAACTGTTTTTCCTCGTCGTCCTCGCTGTTCTCGTGCGGTATCACGTCCGGGTTCTTGTCGTCGATACTGGAATGGCTGCCGATGTTCCGGCTGAGCGGTTCCGCACTGCCTTTGTCCTGTTCGGTCGTCACCGCCTGGTGGTGCTTTTTCTGTCAAAATATATACACAAAAAGCAGAACGGAAATGATGATGAATACATTCTGCGCTATTGAAATTCGCCGCAATCAAAGTCTTCACGGTTCCTGGAATGAAATAATGAACACATCTCATTCGTTGTTATCGGGTGCTTGCTTTAATACAAAGCATCAAACGAAATCAAGCCAAATCCGACGTTTGGTGTTTGATTCTTTGCGTTGCCATTCGAAGCAATCGAACCAAACGGAATCTAATTAGGGGAAAAATGTATAAAATTAAAAGTTTCTTCGCCCACAAAGTCACAAAGAGAAGCTGCAATCAGTGTTCCCGTTACGCTTCAACGATATTTGAACATGCAGCAGCAGCAGCAGCAACTAATCGGAAAAGTGCATCAATCGAGCAGAAAACGTTGAAGAGTATGCTAGAACAGACTAACTCGAATCGAGCCCTTCTGTGCCGGAAAAATAAAGGAAAAGAAGAAAGAGTTTGTCATCGAAGATGGCAATTTGCACAGAATGGAGTAATGAACTAAATGAACTTGCGCTCCCGTTTCTTCGTTGCTTCGCAGGAAGGGTGGCAACTGCACTTTACTTCACCCGACGCTTGCCTCCCACTCGACTCGATCTTCTTGACTTGCAAGTCAATAACATTAAATTGGATTAGTTCGTCCTCGTTTCGACGATGAGACTTGCTAATTTTACTTCGATGTTTTGTCATTTGATGTCTGCTGCAGAGGAAGCAGCTAGTGGTGTACGAGCGGCAATTGTTGCACAAGGATTTCGAATACTGTTAGTTACTGTGCTTATTGTTTCGATCAATAGATTTTTTGATTTCTAATTTTTTCACTATTGGATGTAATTTTTTTTAGTTTTTTTTAAATTTCCAAACTTTTTTTTTTAAATTTTGGAACTGTAGACCAGTTGATTTCTTTACTTTTTACCATTTGACGTAGGATTACGTCTTACGGTAACATACACACCAAATTTTCATTGCTGGAAACCAGCAAAATTTTGCTGATTTTTGGTGTGCTGTGTTTCCAGCAATCTGTTCAGCAAAATGAAATTTGCTGATTATTCAGTAATGCTCAATTGCATAAAAGTGACAGTTCGTTTGCTGCATGTTCCGTAAAACAAAATACAAATTGCTGGTTGTCAGCTATGATAATTTGGTGTACATTCAGCAAAGCATAAATCAATTTACTGGTTAACCAGTTAGTTCAAGGGAACCATGTTTCCCTCAGGCACCAGCTTCCATTCGCCCATCGGATCATAGCCAAATTACTGTTGAACTAGAGATGTATGATTATCATTTCAACCTCAAAGTTCATCTAACCCAACAGTGACTTAGCTATGGTCCCATATCCGCTATCAGGAGCTTAGAGATGATCCCGTACCAGCTGCACAGCGATTTGGCGCGTTTTACTAATGTCAGCTTGACGTAAAATATTTTGACATATCAATGCTTTCGCTGGATTCCAGCAAACATTCATTTACTGTTTTCTGTTCAGCAAATAGATTTGCTGTATTTTTGCGAATCACTGAATCGATTACTGGTTTTCAGTAAATTTATCAATGAAATACTGGTTTCAAGTAAAAATAAAAAATGCCGTGATTCAGTAAACAAGTGATTTGCTGATACATTTTCAGCAATGTACTTTGCTGAACCATAAAGAGAATTTTTGATGTGTACCTATACATATAGGGGTACAAATTCAAAAACCGAAAACATCGAGAACGTCACAAAAGTTGTCCACTATCAAAAGCATACTGGATTCGGTCAGTTTCCAACGGATTTACTTAATTCTAACAGTAATCGTCTTAGAAACTAGATATGCGTCCACCAAACTGCGGAAAGTAGCGATTTCATGATGATAATTGTATTATTGAAAAATGTAGAGCCTTGTTAAACCGGCTGAGCAGGCGACTCATTCGATTGCAGCGTTCCACAAGGACCAACTGGCGGTCCCCAGCACTGCATAGCATTGTTGAGTTATATCCGGATTTGTTGCGTTGCGTTTACTTTCAGCTTTTTCAGCCATCGCTAATAGCTGTTAGTGTGTTGGTAGCTTTTCTTCAAGGTCTCCAATCAATTAATTAAAAAAAAAGAGTTGAAAGAAAATTGTCACTGAAATTTACCGCTTCACACCATTGAACTGATTAACCCTAATCGAATTTATTTTCGAACATATTGCGGAAGAAACCCTTTTACATGAGACAGGCTGTCGTGATTCTACGTTAACCCTGCGGTCATGTCTAACAAAACAACCTCTTCAGTTGAAGAACTCCAACTGTTATTTTAGCGTTATTCTATTTATGGAACAATTTTAATTTCTTAGAGATTGAGACTTTCGACTATTCAAAATTATGACATTGATTTGACTTGAACGGTCGCACATTTCTTAGTTGGAGTATCTAAACTAGTGAAATTGAACAAAGAATCACATAATAACATAATCATCTTCAATCACATAATTTAACATCTTCAATGTAGCAATTTAGTAGCTTCTAATTTTTGAAAAGATCGATAACAGTGCTTACGGTCTGTAACGGAAAGAACGAAAAAAGTGTTACAATCATTACTATCAGAGCCCGAGTTTACCTCTGCATCTCCAGCGACTGTGACGGAAAGGAGAGGTTAGTTTGTCACTGTGATAAGTTAAGGATTTTCATACTATTGTCCTTCCCTCTACGCTTGACTGATCTTTTTACCGAGGCCCCGTTGGTTACTTCTGTTAAAAATAGACAGTTTCATCTCTCTGAAATCTGACCGAATCTGACCGAAATCTGGTGAGGGGTTCAGGTGGAAGGGGTATGGGAGTGCGTCTAATAATAAACGCATGCGTACAAGTTCCTCACCTGATTCTACTAAGATTTGAGCTCAAGAGCTATGATAATTCACTGATTAACATTTTTTCAAGTTTCAGATATTCAATTACCCATTTTTTCTGTTCTATTTTCATGACATTTTTGACATATCATATAAACAAAATCATATGTTTTTATGCTTTGCCATGTAGGCTTTAATGTATAATAAGTTATATAGTAGGAAAATCTAGATAAGATATGACTCACGTTTAGTGTCCGATTCCTTCTTGTTTTATTCTGTTCATTAATCGGTAAATTTCCCGTTCTCGGCTACTAATTCTTTTTTACTTCTCCTTTTCAACAATCGTTTTTACTAATCCTACCTAATTATTTTTTGTAGCTTATCTTTTTCGCAAGCTGTGTGAGATTTTTAAATATTCTATCGTGACATTTTTTGTTTGTTTGAATGAACAACTAACCTTGCTTGAAAATTTATGTTCTTGTTTATCCTTCACTTTTCGTTTAGTAATTACTTGTGATTATAATTTAGAACGTTTTATTTTTTAATACTTAATATAGTAAAGTTAGATTAAGATTATTTGTAGTATAGATTAAAGATCCGTGTGTTTCAACTTGTTCTCTCTTTTCTGACTTGCATGTATATGACGTTAAGTTCGCGTTGACAACGCACATGGCTGTGTGACACTTTGACCGCTGCGTATCGCATTGAAAGGGTTGGACCGAAGTGCGTAGCGATGAAAGATCGCAACAGGCACTTTTGTTAGTTTTGATGTTTTTGACATTTTTGTCATTTTAAAATTTCAAAGATTTATTAATTTGTAGAAATTTTGAAAATTATATTTTTTTTTTATTTCCGAAGTAATAAAATAATATGTCTAATAATAACAATAACAATAACAGAAAAAACACCCAAAACAAATTCTGAGTGAAAATGACAACATATTCAAACGGCCATAACTTTTTTGTTTTTCATTTTACCATCACCAAATTTTGACAGATAATAATAAATATTGTCGTCTTCAATGCGTAAAAAATTAGATTTTCAAAAAAGGTACTTTTTGAGATGTTCTAGATTTTGTGACAATTTGGAATATTTGGCCCAAAAAAAAATAATTTTTACAGTGTATATATTTTTTTTAGAATCGCAATTTTATTACCTACAACTTTGCTGAAGACACAATTTCAATCAAACAAGTCGTTTTTCTGATGCAAATATTTTTTCATTCATCAGACATTTTTGGATAGACCCTTTTGAAACAGCTGTCGTGAGTATACATGAAGAACTGATATTAAAGAATGATCTCTTTATCAACTGGAAACAACTGTGCAAAGTTTCAGCGAAATCGGAAATGGTCGACCAAATCGATTTGCGAAGTAGCGTGGACTTGCTCCTTACCATTCCCTATTCTTCTTAACTCCTCGCTCTTACTAAATAACTGACCTCGATATAAAAGGTACATTCGAAATTTTAACCCCATCATTTTCATTCTGAAAGTGTACCAGTGACGTACGGCCGCTAGGTGCTAGCCGTTGAAAGGAGAAAAGTCAAAATAGTACCGGTCATCTCGTGCCAGGTTTCACCCGTTAGTAGAACATGGCTACTGCAAAAGTATTGAAATGGCTGGAATTCTGGCCGGAATAACCAGAGAACAAGAATCATCGGCAACTGGCACCTTTTGGTGCCTCAAAGTGTTGTTATTGAAGTTGGATTTTCTCTTTTACAAAACGTTGCTGATAGCGGAGAAAGCCTTGCAAGTAAGCATATTTTTCTTGGTGCTAATTATTTGACAGTGGCCGGTGCAGTAAATCGTTCTGGTTCATTATATATTGACTCGATTATATATGACTATCTGACCCGGCACACTCCGTCCCGCCTAAATTTAGTGTTTAATTCAATAATTTTAAATATTTCAAATTCATTGATTCCTTGCGATTGGATTATATCGTTTAAAAATAATTGGTTTTATCGGAATGACAACATCTTCGATTTTGGCTTTTGTACATGACCTCTACTCCGTATATTCATATTGGGTGCATTTCAGTTATTTTCGTTGTTTTCCAGAAACTGAAAGTGGTCATCTTCTAATCCAAAATGGTGTCCAGGGTCAATGCTTGGCTTCTATACATCATTTCGATTACGGACATATCCATATGTAGTAGCATTCGGTTATTTTCGGCTGTTTCCCAGAAGTTGCCATTTTTTAATTCAAACTGGTATCTAAGGTCAATTTATAGCTCCTTGCATCATTCTGGATCCGGTGATACTCATGTTGGGTGGTATTTGGTCACATCAGGCGATTTTTCAGGAACCGGAAGTCGCCATCTTACATTTCAAAATGTTGTCTGAGGTCGATTTGTGGCTTCAGTGCATCATAGCAATTCCGGAAATACCCATATTGGGTGGTATTTGGTATTTTGCCGCTGTTTTTCGGAAACCGGAAGTCGCCATCTTGGATTTCAAAATGGCATTTGGGAACAATTTCCGGCCTCCGTGTGTCAATCTGGTTAAAGAAACGCTCATATTGAGTGGTATTTGATCATTTTCGGATGTTTTCCAGACACCGGATCTCGCCATTTTACAATTCAAAATGTTGTCTGAGGTCGATTTGTGGCTTCAGTGCGTCATAACAATTCCGAAATACCCATATTGGGTGGTATTTGGTCATATGTCGCTGTTTTTCAGAAACCGGAAGTCGCCATCTTGGATTTCAAAATGGCATTAGGAGACAATTTTCGGCCTCTGAGCTTCAATCTGGTTAAGGAAACACTCATATTAAGTGGTGTTTGGTCATTTTCGGCTGTTTTCCAGGCACCGGAAGTCGCCATCTTACAATTCAAAATGTTGTTTGAGGTCAATTTTTTGCTTCAGTGCATCATAACAATCCCGGAAATACCCATGTTGGGTGGTATTTGGTCATTTGCCGCTATTTTTCAAAAACGGGAAGTCGCCATCTTGGATTTCGAAATGGTATTTGGAGACATGCCAGAAGAAGGAAGGGTGTCGATACATTATGGACATTTTTGTTACACCTCAAAACATTCACCTGCCAAATTTGGTTATATTTGCTTGATTGGTTCTCGAGCTGTGCGTAATTTGAGTTTCATTTGTATGGGACCCCTTCCTTCCAGAAGAGGGAAGGGTGTCGAACCAACATGGACATATTTGTTACTCCTAAAAACATCCACATGCCAAATTTGGTTCCATTTTCTTGGTTAGATTTCGAGATGTGCAGAAATTTTTGTATCATTTGTATGGGACCCCTCCCTTGCAGAAGAGGGAGGGGTCTCGAACTATCTTAGTCACCTTTCTCGGCGCCTTAAACCCCTATATACAAAATTTCACGCCGATTTGTTCGGTAGTTTCCAAGCCTATATGAATCAGACAGACAGACAGACAGACAGAGCTGCAGTTTTATATGTTTAGAAGATTAGATTATATATAATTTCAGACTCGATTATACAAAGAAGCAAAAAAAAATTTTCTCGAATTTTAAATATGACTCATCTAGAGCTAATATATCGTAAGGGAATATCTACATAATACGTAACGCTTGATATGAAGGGGAAAAAATAGAAAAAAATTAAATTTCGAAAATTGGTTATAGAAAAAAATTAAAATAAAAAACTAAACATACTTTTAAAAAATACCTGAATAAAAATAATTTCAAAAATAAAAAAAAAAATTAAACAAATTTTATTTTCAAAATTATGAGATATTAAATACAAACAAGTTGATAAATCTACATATACTTTTAATGATTTTCTTTACATTTGATTGCAATTGCATCAGGAATAACTACAAGATAAATATTTTTTGTAAGAAATGTGTTTTCTGACTTTTATGGGGATGAATCAAAAATAAAATTCTTTCTATTTATTCGAAAACAACAAATCATTTATGAAAAAGAATACAAAACATTATTTTTTTTCTGTGTCGATTATTTATAAAATTCGATTATATATAGTGGAAAAAAAATCGGAGACAATATTTAATCGAGTCCGACCTGTATAAATAAGGCTTCATTCATATATTTTATTTATATTAATTATAGCTCAAAGCGCTCTAATGTCTCAGCAAATAAAAACGCACAGAAAAATACCGTAGTCCTACGTCATGCGGCCGTGACTTTGATAGCACCCTCCTACTATTTACTATGTTTTTTACCTTTTTCTTAATTTTTTTAATGTTTCGAATTTATTCTTATTTTTTCTTATTTGTTTTTTCTTTTATTTCATGAATCACGTACGTCCATTAATTACGCAGCGCAAAAATGATTATTTTCGACATCATCTCCATTTGCATAAGTTTTCCGCATGGGTTTAAACGCATCGTCAGATAGCCACCCTACCTTTTTCTTATGCGTGACATATTTTATGGACATTCTCCCACGACATTTCAGCTTAAGAGAAGTGATATTCTAAATAGAAAAAGAAGTAACATATTTGATGCATTTGACATTTCTGACACTTTGACGCATTTTTTGTATTTTTGACATTTTTAACATTTTTGACAATATTTTCATTTTTGGTTTTTATGACAGATTTGACATTTTTGATATTTTCGACATTTTTGTCGTTTATGACATTTTTGACATTCTTGACAATTTTGACATTTTTTTTTTTAATTTTTGACATTTTTGTTATTTTTACATTTTTCATATTTTTGTCATTTTGATATTTTTCACATTTTCGACAATTTTTGACATTTTCGGTATTTGTGGCATTGGTGACATTTGACTTTTTTGTTATTTTGGTAATTTTTGACACTTGTTATTTGTGACATTTTAAAATTTTTGACATTTTTGAAATTTTTGACATTTCTGACATTTTGGACATTTTAGACATTTTTGACAGTTTAGACATTTTGGACATTTTGGACATTTGTGACATTTTTGACATTTTTGACATTTATGACATTTTTGTGATTTTTGACATTTTTGAAATTTATTAAATATTTGAATTTTTTGAAATTTTTGACATTTTTGACATTTTTGATATTTTCGACATTTTTGATATTACTGACATTTTCGACATTTTTGTAATTTTTTTGTCATTTTTTACATATATACATTTACATTTATGACATTTTTGGCATTTTTGACATTTTTGACATTTTCGACATTTTCGACGTTTTTGACATTTTCGACATTTTTGACATTTTCGACATTTTTGACATTTTTGACATATTTACATTTTTGGCATTTTTGGCATTTTTGACATTTTTGACATTTTTGACATTTTTGACATTTTTGACATTTTTGACATTTTTGACATTTATGACATTTTTGACATTTTTGACATTTGTGACATTTTTGACATTTTTGACATTTTTGACATTTTTGACATTTTTGACATTTTTGACATTTTTGACATTTTTGACATTTTTGACATTTTTGACATTTTTGACATTTTTGACATTTTTGACATTTTTGACATTTTTGACATTTTTGACATTTTTGACATATTTGACATTTTTGACATTTTTGACATTTTTGACATTTTTGACATTCTTGACATTTTTGACATTTTTGACATTTTTGACATTTTTGACATTTTTGACATTTTTGAAATTTTTGAAATTTTTGAAATTTTTGACATTTTTGACATTTTTGATATATTTGACATTTTTGACATTTTTGACAACTTTGATATTTTTGACATTTTTGACATTTTTGACATTTTTGACAATTTTGATATTTTGGACGTTTTTGACGTTTTTGACATATTTGACATTTTTGACATTTTTGACATTTTTGACAATTTTGACATATTTGACATTTTTGACATTTTTGACATTTTTGACATTTTTGACATTTTTGGCATTTTCGACATTTTTGTTATTTTTGACATTTTTGACATTCTTGACATATCTGTCATTTTTGACATTCTTGACATTTTCGGCATTTTGACCTTTTTTACATTTTTGACATTTTTGGCATTTTGACCTGTTTTACATTTTTTACATATTTGACATTTTTGACATTTGAGGCATTTTTGAAAATTTTTGGCAGTGTTAATGTTCGGACATTTTACGCATTTCAATTTCAGAAACGGTACAAATATCGACCTCATTTCAATCATGTTTTCCGTTTCAGACCAGTAATCACATCTCTGTTTAAAAAAAAAAAAAATCACAATTTTTGGTGTAAATACTGAAAATTTGAAATATTGCATTGTGGTCTCTAAATTGACCTCTAAGTTGACTTAAACGAGGTTTTAACATTTGACGACGCTTTCTTTTCGTTATATTTTCAACTGAGAACATGTTCAGCAATGCTAGGCAGTGCTGCGTTCCGCCGGTTTGTTCGTGTGGAACGCTGCGATCGAATGAGTCGCCCGCTCTGCTGTGCTTGAGTCAGCTGCTGGTCTGCCGGATCAACAAGGCTGTATATTTTCTAATAGTACAATAGAGAGACAGCAAACAAAAGTAAAACGCAGTTTTTCTTCGAAATCAAATCAAGTTGGGTTACTGTAAATGTGCGACGTAAATGTATTCATACAAGTTGGATTTATTCTTCGAAATGTTCTCTAAGATTTTTATAATGAATTTAAACCAAAATTAAATTTCGTTTGCAATTTCAAAAAATAAAAACCATTCGGTCGCAACTGAGCCTCTGTAGGCGGAGAGAGATTACTCGCTTCCCGCCACGTATAATGAAGAAGCAAAAGAAGCTTACCTTCGTTTTGAACTTGACGAAAATGATGATGCAGATGGCGACAAGGAACAGTGTCACGGCTGCCCCGACAAGCGCTCCCAGCAGTGGCGTCAGTTGAACGAGGACGGCTTTCGACGGTGCTAGGATTTCGCAGGTTTCCATGGGAAGGAAATAAAGAAAACGAAATACCATTAAGAGTTGTGCGACCCGATGCTGAATAATTTGAACAAGTCTTATAAATAATGATGGGCAGCAGGAGCAGCAGCAAGCCTGCCTGAGCCTTGGGGAGACACAGCAATGCAATCATAATCAGCTTAGCCGCACCTAAACACCGGAACGTGCTCGGCTGTGACAGGAATGATGATGATGATGATAATAATGATGACGACGTTGGCAATGATGATGGCACACCTTTAGAGCCAGAGTGCATCCCTTAGGACGGCAAAGGAGAGCTGCTGTTGCTACTAGGTATATATACTGTTGATGGTGTGACAAATGGGAAAAGACTTACCGGTGCGCAGCAGTGGTGCCGGTAGTGTCTGCGCTTTGACACGGTAGCTGGTGGGGGCCGTTCCCTGGAGGTTGAATGGTGTGATCTGTGAATGTGGAACAAGAAACTCATTCAGCGAACTGCCAGAAAATCGCATCACCTAATATTATTCAAAGAGCGGAAGGTGGCTTCAAAGGGACAGACCGCAGCAATGATTTCAGTTATGGAACTGGGCTGAGCTGAGCAACCCAGGGACAAAAATTGGAAATGAGACTTTGCACTTAGCACCTACCTTGATGATGAACTTCGTATCGCTGGGAAGCTTTTTAAGCAGCATCTCCGGACCGTGGAACGTGATGCTGAAGAGGAGCTTTTTCGTGTGTTCGTCGAAAATCTGTGGGTATAAGATGAAAGTAAGCTTAGGATTTTATCTCTATCACATCTGGTCGGTAACTTTTTAATCAAATCTAACGAAAGGATTATCGTTTTTTATTTGCATTTGTTATAGAGTGTAGCCCTTGCTAACGAGCGGAGTTTTTCTCGGTCTAAATGAGTCAACGATGTTGGTCGGACAGCTTTCTACACGGACAGGATTAACTACTAAGTTGAAGCTAACTATTAAATATTGTTCAAATTGAATTGCAAAAAAAAAACTTCACCTTACGTGGACATATTCTCGAGCAGCTTTGAAAAATACATAAGTTAAGATGAGCAAAAAAAAGTTGCAAAATAATAACATAGCAAACTCCAAGCGTTCCAGGCGGTGTTGTTTAGCACGATTTTAAAAAAAGAGCGCGATCTAAACCGACTGTGCTTTGCACTAGTGAGCGAAAAAGTACGTCCTTTCGTTAGTCGGATGTTGTTCTGTTTCCGTTTTTTTTTGTGCTATCCCCAATACGCAGTACATTCATAAGTGGAAAAGCTACCATCGCTCGCTGAATTCATACATGAATTGAAAAAGGAAAAGCGGAAAAGTTGGATGATCACTTACGTCAACGTGGAACTGCTGCGGAATGCCTCCATCCTTGCCGGCGATGCATGACACGTGCACCGTGTAAGCGGTCACATTTGATATTGTGCAACTTTTAATTGGATCAGGTACATCTGCGAATGGGTTGGAAAAGAAGATGGCGTAGGAAATATTAATAATGAATTTTAAGGACTCGACTTCGCCTCCGATCGTCCCCGGGCCGGAGACACCGTCGTCGGAATGGTTGAAGTAAGCACGTACGGATGGTGCTTTTAGGTTGCCAGTGAAACGTGCCGAGTTGACCGATTTTAAGCGGGATTCAATTAGCGCGAAGTGACTGAGAGTTGGCAAACTTGTCTAGCAACGACTGGGACTGGACTTGGGCTGGGAAGCTTGGTGAGGTCGTGAATGATGCAGCTGAGGAGAGTTTCCGGTTTGTCTGATGCCGCGCCGTGGAAATCCCTTCAGAGGTTTTAGATTAGTTTGGGTTTATTTGCAAAGTTTCTGGTTGTGGTTTTTCCAGTCTAGTCTAGTGTCCATCCCAAAGGGGCCATTGGATTATTGCGGTTGATATACTTGTATATAAGACAGGCTATTTTTGAACCTATCGTTCGTGCCTTTAAGGAACGAGTTTTCTGGCATGAACCAGTACAAAACATACACAGACTACCTGATAGAACATGAATAGAATTGCTCCATCTTGATAAACTATTACGAGCGCATGTGAACAAATATAACAGATGTTCGAGTCATGTGTGATTCAATACGAGCTTCTTCTAGAAATACTAAAATGCGCCTTGGTTAATGGCTTGATAAGTACAATTCTGGAATAGTTGTTTTCAGTAAACATTTTCCAATTGAGAAACCATCTTGCTAGTAAAAGTAGAAGATCTTTCCAGTCAAACTATATGAAATTGTTAAAAAGTTGTTATGCGCTTTCGGGTTAATTATATTTTTTGAATGTAGAAGAAAGAGTATCGAACAATACCTGTTGTGCTCTGATATTATCTCCCTGCTTATTTCAAATCAATAATTAAGTATGCTAAGCATACTAAACTTCCCTCCACCCGGCATTGAATAATGCATCTAGCAAGTGGTTCACTAAGAAATGCCGGGCCTTATTTGCCAGCAAACATTTATCATTTAGAAGGGATACCGCTCCACTGCGGTCCGGGCGGCACGTAGTAGAACGCGAGAACCATGAAAAGCCGGCCAGCTGCTGGTTGGCCAGGCCAGTGTTATCCATTCGCACTCCGCTTCACTTCGGACGGCAATTATCGCAAAATGGTCCCACAAGAGGAGAGCTAAAATCATACTCACCTGCCACTAGGATATGATAGAGGCAGTGGCCACTCTGCCCGTAGGTGTTAGTGGCCGTACAGGTGATCGTTCCGAAGTTGGTGAATGACTCGATCCGGTACAGGTAGAGCTGCCCGTCGACCAGAGCCGGCTTTGGGGGTTGCTGCTGCCTTTCGAGCTTCCGGCGTACCATTTCCTCCAGGTTCGGTCCGATCAAGTGATTACCGGTGGAAGAGGATGGCGACGAGGATGACGATGATGATGGCGACGAATGGTGATGGTGATGGGGGCGGTCCCCGTGGGCTCCTAGTTCGGTCTCGGCCTGTACCAGCTGATGATGCGATTCCAATTCGGCGGCATTCGTATACGGGGGTAATTCCTGCAGGCTTTCCAGTGAGTTATTGAACTGCCACCGGAAGAGCAGGTTGGGCTGCGTGAGGCGGAAAATGGAAACGGCAAACGGCGCGCGATTTAGTATTAATGGTTCAGCAATTTACGAACATTTAATGCGAATAAATAAATTACCATCGGATTAGCGTCGATATCGCAAGTGATGTTAACTGTTTGCTTAACAGCGGCACGTATTATTTGTGTCTCGGATTTGCAAACCGGCGGATCTGCGCACGGGAAAACAAGAGGAAGATCAGGATATTAAATGTACTGTATATGAGCCGGTACTTTGGAAACGGTATTATGCTGTAATGACGGGATGCGATGTGTTGCTACATCGTTTCGTGCGAGGATTGCGTTGGTTCGGTTTGGTTTTGTTTGGGAATTTACGCTCGAGTGGATGGAGCTTGGATGGAAAAGTGAATGTCAGCCGGTCGATTGCTGTTGAGATTGGGGTCAGCGAAGTGGATGGACATAACCCCCGAAGCCCTCCCACCATTCACACGGTAAATTCCTATGAGATGTGAATCGGTTTTGTTTCCGTACTTTTTGTTTGATAATGAACGATAGCCGCTCGGCGTTTTGTTCGACAAAAAATAAATAAATAAATACGTGCGGGCGATGTGTTTGATGCTTTTTTATGTGTAGTGCGGGAGGTTCGTGTTTGGTTTTTGTTGGCCCTCGGTGCGGTTTTTTGTCTGTATATTTGGGTTACACGAACGCTCACTGAAAGCATTGTGTACATACTTCGGTTTTCACGTCAGAATGGATTGGTAATTGGATGGAAATATCTAAAAACATGGGTTTTTGGAATTCACTCATTCTGATTGTGGCCAAATGATGATGATGATGATGATGATGTGTTACGTATGTATGTTTTGATGGCGAATGTTTCGGTTCGATGCTTTCGAAACTAATTGATTCGAGCGCGTTTTTGGTGACGGATGGGGGCGAAAGTACGATGAAAGGTTGATTTTGAACGTGGCAATACCGATGATTTATTTATGCCTGCTAGCGTTCCCGCCGCTATCGAAACGTTTTCGTTCGACTAGACAAATCGAACACAATAAGGTGTTAATTTTATCGTTTGAGGTTAACTGCTTTATGAACGCGTGGTAAATGAGGAATAGCAGGTTTATGATTTATTCATACGACTTTGTTATGCTTTGATAAAAATATATAATAAAAAACCTTGTTAGCCAATGTCAGTCGATCTTATGTATTTTGCGTTCAGAATGTTCGCAGCGGATATTTTTCCGCTTTTAATACCTATTGAAACTTTGCTTTCAAATGGGATTTCTTAATTTGCCATTTCACTGGAAAATTGTAGCTCAAATTTACTTAAATTTATAGCCTTATTTGTATATCACATGTTCTTGTCGTTAGCACCTTGATGATATTTTCAAATTAACTTATGAATGAGCCTTTATAACTCGGTTAATTTTCATCGGATTTTCTTTGTTTCTGTAGCAGTCGATTAAAATAATATTAACGCATCCATCAAAAAGCGGAAAATTGTATTTTATGACGAAAACTATTATTCAATTGGAAAATTTCATCTCGTTTTCAGAAAAATATCTAGAGACCGGGAGTCATTTTCAGATGCCGTTTTACTTTTGGTAGCTCGGTAAAAAACCTAAATTGGCCAAATTCGGAATCGAGATGATGCCCAGAGACTGGAAATGAAATTCAAAATGGTGTGACTTCCGTTTTTCAAAAAACAGCCTAATATGACCATATGTGGACATTTCTGGAACCGAGATCGAGTTGATCAGAAATCAACTCTAGTCGCCATTTTGAAATCAAAGAACACGACTTGCGATTTCTGGAAAACAGCCAAATATAGTCATTGTGGAATCGTGATTTTTGGTTATTTCTGGAACCAAAATGATAACCAGCGGGAAAGAACCGAAAATGACCCAATAAAATATCCAATATTCAATATTATCCATGTGTCATTTTGAAATCGAAGTTGATAACTTCTCTTTTTTGAGAGATCGAAAAATGGCCTATAGCACCTAATCTGAGTATTTCCGGGACTGAGATGACATCCCGAACTGGAAATCAATTCTAGATGCCATTTTAATTCTTTTTAGGGCAACCACATTGTTTTCGGAGAGTTATTTCATTGCTGTTGGATAAAAGTTATTGATACAAACATTGCACAGTGCAACAATTATTTTGCCTTGGCTACTATGCATGATTTTTTGATAAAGTTTGATGCGAAAATAAATTTCCCCGAGTTTGAACATACTTCAACTTAAGGGGCAACAATGGCGCCATTTTGAATTTTTGAGAAACTGGAAATTTTCGATGTTTTTTCGACGCCATTTTGTTGTAAACCAAATATCATAATTCTAAGAGTTTGTCCACATATTAGCATCTTCTTACCCATCTTTTGAAAAAAAAGCAGATCTTACATCGGACAAAAACTGAGCTCAAAATGATGATTCTACGAAACCGGTTTTGGCATGGTTTTAGTATATTTCACAATGCAACGTATATCAAGTATGTCTGAGCATTAATGGTATTGCGCTAATATCTAAAAGTGGAAGTCAAATTATATCTTATATTGAGTAAAAAAGTCTCAGAAATCGATTGCTAGGTGTCTGATATACGTAAAATGTCAGCAACATGTCGCTTTTGCCCCGATTCCCCCACAATACTAAAATAGTTTTATTTTGACGTTAAATCAACTTATTTGAAATCTGTTTAATGTCACATCGAGAGTGTAAGTGATACTTAAAGATACAATAACAATTTGTCTTCTCATAATCCTCCTCTTTTTGCGGGGAGGGGGTCGCATTTAATTTTATCGAAGACGCGATGATTCTGTCTCGTAGCTGAAGCGAGATTTTTATGTTTTGACCAGTCCTGGCCAAAAATGCAACTTCATCCCCGCAAAGGGGAGAGGATCATGTAAAGACAACTTGTTATTGTATCTTTGAGTATCGTTTACACTCTTGATATTACATTGAACAGATAGGTTAATCTAACGTCAAATCAAATAGGTTAATCTAACGTCGAGAGAACCTATTTTAGTATGGTAGGGGAATTGGGGCAAAGTTGATATGTTGCTGACATTTTACGTCGATCAGACACCAACCATTCGATTCCCGAGACTTTTTTACTCGATATAAGACGTAATTTGACAATTACTTTTAGATATTAGCGCATTACCATTGATGCTCATACATACATACATCAGTCCTCGTGTGTTTCGAAAGACAAATCTTGATTGCAAGTGTCCTGATTAATTTTAAAACTTTCTTAACGTTGTGCTACATGTAATTACATATTTTCATTCTATTGTACTTTTCTTGGTACTGTATTATTGTGCTATCGATCATCGATCCACTGCCGAATCCTGAATATGGCCATGAAGAACCACTGGGAGGTATAGCGTATTATTGAGTGCGATTTCAGTGCGGTCGAGCGAGCCGGCATGACTTTGCCAATAAAAATTATGTTGTATGTGACCGCTATATGTTGTTTCACTTAACACCTAGTAGGTATATAGCACGAAATACTGCATTAAATTTGGCATTTCAAGATAGAATCGACAAAAACACAAGTGTCGCAAATGTAAACAAAATCTGAAATTGAAGAAAATAAAGTGACTCTGGATCATCGAGCCATTTTCTCCGCATAATCGAGCCACGGGTAATCGAGCCTCTCGATAATCATGCCTCGAGTCCGACCTAAACTTGGAGACTTCTTTTGATAATAATATAGTACTTTAGTATTTTAGTACTCTAGCACTTTAGTACTTTAGTATTTTATTATTTTGGTACTTAAAGACATACAGGACCTTAGCCCATCAGTACTTTAGTACTTAAGTGCTTTAGCACTGTGTTACTGCACTAATTACTCCCTTCCTAGCCTTCCAGTTGATCTCGAGGAACGATGCTGGCATAATAAGTCAGTCGTCGTAGGATCGAGTCTAGGCTCGGTAGAGACTTTTAGTGTCAGTATAATTGTACCGCTAGCTCCAAAATTGTCTTGTAAATTAAACAGTTAGTTGCGAAGTCTGTGTATAAATAACAGAAGGTCACGTTCCGAATCGGAATGTAGCCAAGACTTAAGTGTTTAAGTACATTAATAAATTAGTGCTTGAGTATTTTAGTACTTTAGTAATTAAGTACTTTTGTACTTCAGTACTCCACTACTTTGGTACTTCAGTACTTCAATATTTTAGTACTTCAGTACTTTAGTACTTCAGCACTTAAGTACTTCATACTTCAATACTTTAGTAGTTCAGCACTTCAGTGTTTTAGTACTTTAGCACATTAGTACTTTAGCCCTTGAATACTTCAGTACTTTAGTACTTTAGTTCTTTAGTACTTTAATATTTTAGTACTTTAGTACTTAAGTACTTTAGTACTTAGGTACTTTAGTACTTTAGTACTTTAGTACTTGAGTACTTTAGTTATTTAGTTCTTTAGTACTTTAATACTTTAGTACGTTAGTACTTTAGTCTTTTAGTTCTTTAGCACTTTACAATCGCCTACTCAGTATTTTAGTTTCCACTTCACTGGCCGCATTATGGGTTGAAAAAACATATTAGTACTTTAGTACTTTAGTGCCTTAGCACTTTAGTGCTTTAGTGCTTTAGTACTTTAGTGCTTTAGTGCTTCAGTACTTTAGCACTTTAGTACTTTGACCCTTTAGTACTTCAGTACTCTAGTACTTTAGTGCTTCAGTTCTTTAGTAATTTAGTAATACAGTACTTTAGTACTTTAGTATTTTAGTACTTTAGTACTTTAATAGGTTAGTTCTTTAGTACTTTGGTATTTTAATGCTTCCAGTTTTTAGTTACCACTAACCTGCTCAGTATTTTAGTTACCACTTCACTGGCCGCATTACGGGTTGAAAAAACATGTTAGTGCTTTAGTACTTTAGTGCCTTAGTACTTTAGTGCTTTAGTACTTTAGTGCTTTAATACTTAGCACTTTAGTACTTAAGCACTTTAGTACTTTAGCCCTTTAGTACTTCAGTATTCAGTGCTTTAGTGCTTTAGTTCTTTAGAACTTTAGTAATTTAGTACTTTAGTACTTTAGTGTTTTAGTACTTTAGTACTTTAATACTTAAGTAATTTAGTTCTTTAGTTCTTTAGTACCTTGGTATTTTAATACTTCAGGTTTTTAGTTTCCACTCGCCTACTCAGTATTTTAGTTTCCACTTCACTGGCCGCATTAGGGTTTGAAAAAACATGTTAGTACTTCAGTACTTTAGTAGTTTAGTAGTTTAGTAGTTTAGTATTTTAGTACTTTAGTAAACACTCGCGGTTCTTTCGCTGGCCTTCATGATTTGTCTGTACTATCTATTTTACTTAAAAATCTCTGCAGGTGAGACAGTTGAGGGTCGACACATCTTGTTTTTTATTTGTGGTTATTCTCCGTCGGTGTAGTTCCGCCACTGTTGTTGTGTCAGTCACCGAGGGGAGGCGACCCTACCCAGGATCCTAACTTACGACCTGCTTTTACTTCCGAGATGGAAGGCGTGAGCCTGAAATTTTTCGCCACAGAAAATGTCCCGTGTCGGTTATATTTTTTATATCTTTCTTTTACAAAATTCTGTATGACGACCTACTCGCGTAAAATTGTTTTTCATTTGTTAATCTCTGGAAAATTATATTTATTTGAAAATTTGAAATTCAATGATTGCTTGATATTTTAGCACTCAAGTGCCTTAGTGTTTTAGTACTTAAGTACTTCAGTATTTTAGTACTCAAATACTTCAGCAGTTTAGTACTCAAGTACTTCAGCAGTTAATACTTTTTTAGTACTTCAGAACTTTGGTACTTTAGTACGTTAGCACTACAATACTTCATTACTCTAGTTTAAAGTACTAAAATACCTTAATACTCTAGTTCTCTAGTACTTTAAACCGTTAATACTTTAGTATTTCAGCTCTTTAGTACTATATTAGTTCAGTAAATAAAATCTACTATTTCTTGTACCAAGTGCTTTTGTACTTTGCTTCTTTTGTACTATTGTGTGTGTATGGAAACCTATTTCTAAATCCCAGTGTCTGGCTGTAATATGATGAAAAAAAAAAACAGTTGCAATCATCTTTCGTTTATGCACCTTTTTTTCGGGATGTGCTGGCTCTATCTCTGCAGAATGACTAATTACTTGCAGTACATTTCGGAATCATTTTCCATTCGGTAAACCCTGCCTCAAAATTAAGAATGTTATAATTTCTTTTATTTCATATTTTCAAACTTTCAATTTATTTGATACATTATCATAAAATAAACTTACCCATATTCAATGATCATTTAAAATTTTATTCATTGAATAGAAGATTGTCGAGATGAGAGGTTAACCAGGAATAAATAGTTATATGAATGAATAATTGAGTAAATTATGCAAATACAACACTCACAGAGTTAAACTAAAAATAATAAAAATAAATTGAAAGCAAGAGAAAAAAAAATTGAAATCTATTTTCATTGCCTTAACATACATCTTTTATGGTGAAAACAGCAGAACTGTTCGTCCACTCAGCTATGCATACAAGCTTTTATGCAAGTCATTATGTACTACCTTTAGACGCTACTGCCGATTGTCACTTCTAATGTATGAGGTACAATTTTGGAAGTAACAGTAAGATCTGTACCCTATACATTGGGGTGGGAGAGAAAATAAATGTTAGCTTCCATGCACTTTTCGTGTTCCTAATGGGTCCTACAACAACAGTGTAAAATTTCATCGATCGGTGAAACTATATTCGGTGAAACTATATTTTTGCGCCCGAGTTTTAAAGTTTCCATACGATTTCATATGAGAAAATCCACTTTTTCAAAACTTATTCTGTAGAGATGTCCAGTTGGCTCCTAAAAATATATCGATACATGATGTTTGTAGGAAATTTTCCTGGAAAAAAGACTGTAAGGCGCTACGATGCTTGTTGAAAAAGTTATTCACTCGAAACTGATTGAATGTCTGACGAACGGCTCACCATTGAGTTTTTCCAGCAACACTGTTACAACATGCTGCTGTTGGAAAATAATTAAGGAAGAGAAATAATTTCGCGTGAAATTAAGCTTGAAAATGTGATATTTGCTGCTAGTATCTTCGGAGAAGCCTCCAAGATAAATTTTGCGCGGTATCATTTCTTATCACAGGATTGAATTTGCAACAGCTGCATGCTGCTGCAGTATTGCTAGAAAAATTCAATGGTGAACCGTTCGTCAGCCGTTCAATCGGTTTGAGGGAAATAACTTAATCTACATGCATCGTAGCGTCTTACGGTCTTCAGAAGGGGTTTTCCCAGGAAAATTTCCTACAAATATCATGTATTGATATATTTTTAGGAGCCAACTGTTTATCCCTAGAGAATAAATTTTGAAAAAGTGGATTTTCCCATATAAAATCGTATTGAAACTTTAAAAATCGAGCGCAAAAATAAAGTTTCATCGATCGATCTGAAAATTTACACATTTGTTGTAGGACCCTTAAGGAACACGAAAAGTACATGGGAGTGAAAAAATAACATCGCTTATTTCCCAAATAACCGTGTCCCAGTCTACTATACTTATCTTCAGCAGCATCATTTAAGTGCACGGTGTCTCAGGTTGAAGAACTTATCCAAAAAAAATTAGTATCGCTCTAATACTCGTCATTCGAAAGCTTGAGCTGTCCCCTTTAATATCCTACCAAAATTGAAATGTTCTATCGGGGGGTCTAGAACAATTTGTTTTCGAACATATATTTGTAATTGAAAAACTAGTGAAATGGAAATAAATAATATATTTCAGAAAAATAAAAAGTTATCAGGGTTCTCTGTTCGTACTGAAATATTCAGGATTGTTTTTATTTATATAACAAAACAAAGCTTTACATATTATCAGATTTTTTGAAAAGGGTTAAGTGGGGTAAAAAAGACCCTTGAAAATTCAGAGTCGAAAATCAGCCGAAAACAGATAAAAAGTTGTGACTTTGATTACATTGATTTTGATTGATGATTGATTTGATTGATTTCTTCAAAAATCTGCATTCTATCCTATAAAAAAATATAAAATGCCGGTTGTCGTGGTTTCATTATAGGATATTTGCATTTTTCTTCAAAAAAATGGTGATTCTTACAGCTGTTTTTTGCTTG
Organism: Wyeomyia smithii; assembly: GCF_029784165.1. Lineage (NCBI taxonomy): Eukaryota > Metazoa > Arthropoda > Insecta > Diptera > Culicidae > Wyeomyia > Wyeomyia smithii. Next base: position 270,703,563 of record NC_073696.1, on the reverse strand, counting down.
TCACCCTGTATCTAAGCTATACGTTTTATAGAGCAACTCAAGAGCTTTCATTTGATGCTATTAAAAAATGCGCCGTTTTAGTAACGACCGAGAAAATTTCATTATTCATACACAAGCATGGAAAAGTTCACTCACTAGCAATATTTCATGCAAATGTGTTCTTTGATTTATCAGTTATCGTTCAACTATTTCCACTCGCGTACAAGTTTTCCATAGAAACGCTGTTGATTGTTTTTCGCTTCTAAGAGTTCCGACTACCATAGAAGGAGACTGAATGATCCAAACACGATAGTATTTATTGTATCCAAGTTCACTTGCATTCAATATTATCGCGAGAATCTTTGAGAAGTTATCGCCAGTGATACAAAACTATGAATCCAAATGAACGTTAGATTGCGTTCAATTGTTTGCTTACCGGAGCAAGCAGATATCATCAATGCTAACGGAAATTGCAGCATGGTGCATTAGCATGTGATACTTGATATCACCAAGAATTATCGTGGTATATCACGGTGAAAGCACGACGTGGAGTAGCCGAATTCAGCCTACAAGCAGCCAACATTTGAAAGAATCATTGCGATCGCTTGAGTGCAATCGTTTACGATTCTTTCGTGAAACACTCGCTATATGTTGCTCGCTCCGCCTAAAGCAGGCAATACTGAAGCAAAATCATCAAAGAAAGCTACCATATATTTCATTGCTTTAAGTTGTCTCTTGCAAGCTTGAGAATGTGTAACTTTTAATAGCGATGGTTTGCTAGGATTGAAAGCTTATAAATAGCACGTTCAGAAATGATACCTGAATGATTGTTATGCGATACGAGTTTTTCCATCCTTGTTCATACATGTTTCAAATCATTATTTCAACCCATTGTGTCAGGAGCGCAACTCCGTTTTGTATCGATGTCCCCCAATCGATCTTAAATTTCCAGGGTTTGTTCATCCATGAAATAATTTGTACATATAAGTTTTATGGGAAAGGAGTTAGTGGGGTGAAATGCAGAGCGGGATTCAGGTGTTGGAGGCCCGGGACAAAAATTTTCGTGGGGCATCTTTTCTCAAAAAAAAAAAATACTTGAAATGATTTAACGCAAAACAAAAAAAGGTCTCCTTCTGTATTCACGTCTGGTCTAGAACCAGGGGGGGGGGGGCTCGTGTCGAAGGGCCCGGGGCATTTCCCCCCCTTTCCTACTTAAATCCGGACCTGGTGAAATGGCATTTTAAACTCTAATGTACAGGTGCTGCCAAAATCATAGTGTTATTGTAACTTTGAGTAGCATGTATCGATTTTTCTGTTATTCGGTATGCTTATTGTACCATTAAGAATATTTGAAGTATTGGCTACTAGAGGTAGTCGGGTTTGGCTTTTTTCAAACCCGTACCCGACCCGAATTTTGTTTTTCGGTCGAAACCCGAACTCGAAAATTTTATTTTTGGCAAATCCGAACCCGACCCGAACCCGAGATTTTTTTTGGAGGTCAATTTTTTAAACCAAATTTAGACTGGGATGTTATAGAGCTATTGCCTGCTATAGTCAGCATTTTGAATGTAGGTACAAAATGGAGTTGCGCTCCTTGTGTAACAGGTTCAAATGATGGCCTAAACCTTGTTATGAAAAAATCGATTTTTTTAAACGGTGCACTTTTTGAATACGTCTAATGGAATCTCTTGAGTTGATTTATAAAATGTATTGTTTAATTGTAGGACCTAGTTCTGATGACAAAAAAAAACCTCCAAAAATCGCCATGTTTTGAAGAAAAATGTAAATATCTAATTATGTAACCTCGACAGCAACTTTCAATAACCGACATTGTATGTTTTTATAGGATAGAATTACCATATCAATTTTCAGAGACATCGATTAGGCGTACAAAAAGTTATAGCTTTTTTTGTCTTTTCAGCAGTTTTTGAACTCAAAATTTTCGAGTCTTTTTTACCCCACTTTACCCTTTTCAAAAAATCTAAGATTATGCCAAATATTGTTTCATTATATGAAACAACAAAACTTGAAGGTTTCAACACTATTTGATCGGGCCCCCAGCACCTAAATCCCTTGATAAGTATACATAGTTTCCATTCCACCAGCTTTTCAATTAAAAAATGTCTGAGAAAAAAATTGTTCTGGACCCGCCGATAGAACATTTAAATTTTTTTTTTAGCAAACCCCCCCCCCCCCTTCCTTGTGACTTTAACCACGTGGTCTTTTAATTTGTCAAGTGCCAAAAATTCACTTTATTTTTAACTTTTTTATTATTAAACTTTCAGTACATTCTATATTTCTAAAATACAATACTGGGACTTTACGGCTTTTCACTGGTTCATCTCCAAGGATTTTAAAATAAAATAGAAGGTATTGTCAAATTAGAAAAGGAATGCGGCCAATACCCCTGAATGGCAAATATTGAAATGTTATGGCCAAAACAGGAACTCGAAAGAGTTTCTTTCTTTGGAGTCACAAAGCATCAAGTTTGTTCTTTTTACCTGTTTTCAACGGAAAATAAAGATAAAACGTGCTAAAACTCTGCTTGAAGAACATCACCAGCACTGTTATACTTTTTGCCATGTTTCTTATCGATAAACCTGAAAAGCTGTACTCTAGTGTCTATTTTTTTCAAATTAAAATGAGTATTTTTAAAGGTTATTCAAATCAATTTCAAAACGTTTGTTAAAGTTAGTGCTGCTCCAATTAAGTAGAGAAAGGTATTTTTTTACATATTTTATGGTTTTGTGCGACGATTTTTGAAATAACATGTTTTTTATGACGATTTTCAAAAGAACGCGGTTTTAGTCGATGAATTTTCAAATAACGCGTTTTCCACGTTTTTTTTTCGTGTAAAAATACTCGATTTTTACATGGTATTTTCATGACGATTTTTCATAAAACGGGATTTTTACGACCATTTTTTTTGAAACACACAATTGTGAAAATCTGTTTTTTTCTGTTTTCCTCTGGGAAATCCCTTCCCTGGTCTGCGTACGCTTATGATTCGAAGGCTTATTGTCACTGAAAGTAGGTTCCAATATGGTAACATTTCTTCATCAAGCAATTATTATGAGATCAAAAATATTGAGGCAATAGAAAATTTGTCTCGGGTGGCTATTCTTCAAAAAAAAAAAAAAATCCAAAGGGGGATGATGTAATAACCATTAACATCATACAACAATCTGCAGGGAGTCATCTGTGCGCCCGCTAATATCATACAAATTTTACCGGAGCTCACTGCAATCGGTTTCCAAATTCATCCCGAACGCGACACATTGTATGCGTATCTTGTATCTTCCCATTCAGGCTTATCGCGAAGCTAGATAAGCATAATTACCTACTGCAGATGCAACGGCGTGCTACTGATAATTGCTTTTGCCACTCAGTAGCTACTCGCTGACCTTTCAATTCGATTTGCACGTACCAACGCACAGTACGAACGGGTCGATTCATGCTGAATAGGAGAGAGTGGACCATTGCAGCTTGAGTCCTGGCGATCGCGGAGCTGTGTGTCTGTGTGTATATGGGTGTATATGTTTGTGGTGCAGAAATAACAAATATTTACTGATACCACAGAACACTTGTGTCTATATGTGCATGAATGTTTCATTATTATGATTACCCATAGCCGAGGAAAGGTGGGGAAGTCTGAGAATCACGATCACGAGGGCTTGTTATTGAATCGTTGTCGGTGCGGGAACGGAGTAGAGTACCACAGGATGGGTTTTTGGAGAGAGAGAGAGAAAGAAAGGGTGGCAATAATTACATTTGATATCCAAATAGAGTTGATTGCTGTTGACGGTGCCGAGCGTGTTGGCCGCCCGACACATGTATTCGCCGTGGGTCGCCTTTGTGATGGTCTGCAGCACCAGGGTCTGATTGGAGATGATTATGCCGCGTGCGGGCTGTAGCAGTTTGCTCTGAAATTAAATTTAAATTATTACGTTTGCTACTAGTGAAGCAGTAGTCCTGGGTAATGTAGGGTAAGTCGGGTACGGTTGGAAATATGATTCGCTTAAAAAGTTTCCACGTTCCTGGACGATACACAATGGCGTTACCCTAGCTTGTTAAGAGAAACAACAGTTTCACGAAACGGGAGGAGTGGGGGAATGATAAACATGGCTCAGATTGTTTCATTATCAAATATTTTCATTCCGTGGGGAAATTTGGAAAGTTACACTGTACAGCAAGCAAGCATGGTTCGGGTGAAAATCATCGAGGGAACGAAATGGTTGAAAAGACAGAATCTGGATGAAGTTGATATTTTTTTTGTCTGCTCGCCCATCCGACTGACAAGGAGCTAATTGAAACTGACATTGATAGTGTTTGTTTGTGCGGAAAATCATATTTCCGCTGGCTGCGGAGCGAAAGACCGTGGAAAGTTGTTTAATTCTGGCTGCGCATTGAAAAGTTTAGCAGCAATCTTTATCTACGAAGCGCTTAACTTTGTTTGAGCCGTTTTGTTTTCGTAATTTTTTTTTTAAATGGAATGAATTCTTTTGCAGATGAAACAGATGGATTCTTGATTTGCATTTTAGATACGGGTAGTTTTTTTTCGTTCGTCAAAAGCATATTCTAGGCAAGACTTAAACAATAAAACTTAAATGGTAAATGAGTTAGCTAAAACAATTTTGATGACAATTTTTAATTCTGAATAAGATACACTGAGTACATTTCCGAAAAAAATCTTCATTTGGGAAAACCATAGAAGCATGAAGTTTGAAAGTCAAAAAGTACCTGAGCAGCAATGAACAATCGACATAAGTGTCGCAATCGAAATTCATAGCTTAAACTATTCAAAAGTAACTCAATGAATGGCAAACCGTGTGATTTGTCTGATGGAACCTAATCATCCACCATGAATATATTACATATATTATTAGAAGCACCTTCTATCGTACCACACGGCAGATTTTTTTCTTCATGCCTCCCTTCAATACCCAACCAAGCGAGGACCCAGCAGTGACACTTTATCTCCGTTCCTACTTACATTATGAAACCATTCGATCTTTTTTGCCGGTGGGTTCGCTTTGATGTCGCACTCCAGATACACGTCCGATCCCTCCATCAGGTTCTGGGAGTTGAGTGGTGCTCCGAGTGACAGCGATATCACCGGAACGTCTGTAGCGATCCGCACAAGATGAGGAGTTGAGGAGTAAAAAAAATGAAATAAAAGTAAAAATAATCAAGTCACACACGCGAGCGGCTGGCCTGCGGCGGATATACTCACGTTTGACGTCCAGCACCTGGGAATCTTTGAGATGGATCGCCGGGCCCCCGAATTCGGTATAGCTAATTGAGCATGTAATTGATTTTTCATTATCTTCCGGTCCGGGCACGAAGACCAGCTCCGACACGGTCACGTTACCATCGTTGGATGTCTGGAAGGACAAAAAGAGAACATCAGGATTTTAGCCGGGTTGAATCGAGCCAATTATAATCAATGTGTATGTAGATGAGTGCCTCGTGGGTGGAAGTAAGTGCTGCTGTCAGATCCGATGCCGAGCAGATATATTTGCGTAATTAATTACAGGCCGACATTTGCTTGTAAGTTTCTTTACCGGTAGATTATCTATTTGCACAAACGAGATTAAGGAGTTCGATTTACTGCTTCCTATCTTCGGCTGGCCAAAGAGAAATAAGTTTCATAATGTGTCTTTCATTCGGCTTGTTATAAGTTTCGTCTTCCTCTTCGTTGCATGCCACTGAATGGAGGCGCATGGTTTCCCACTGATGTGGTACAGTCCACATGGGCTCCAATTAATTACGTCTGCAAACAGACATGTGATCTGCGCCGCATGACATGGAGCGAAAAAGGGAGGACACAGGTAATCGAACATGCGACCAACCGAACAAAAGTGGGCTGAAATTGAACCAAAACTCACCGTTTGCGACGATCCCCGAATGATGGATGCGCCCTTGTTCCATACGATGCTCGGCGCTGGTCGGCTGCCCGCGGTGAGACAGGAGACCTGTGTCTTGATCCCAGCTGTCAAGGTATCCCGTAGGCCCTGCATGCTGATGAATAGTGGTGGCACTGTGAATGGGAGAGAAAGGAAAACAGGTCAATTTAAGTGGACCGACAGTCCTAGGGTGGATCTTGGTGGAACATTATTTGACACGACTCAGCACAGGGGCAGACTGTTCCCGACAGCGACTGGGAAGGTGTTTGCTTGTACGGTTCACGTGTCACATTTTGGTTCGATAGCTGTTTTTTTTCAGTAACAGGATTATGAAAATAACGAGTGGGATTTTGCGACCGGGTATTTACCGTTGGCCGCTAACGCGCAAAAGACCAGGTGCTGTTAGTGGCCTACGGGGTTTACCCCCCGGGAGGTGTAAGCAGGGACTAAACTCCCGATGCGGTAATGTTACGAAGATTAAATGCTACACGGGTTATCGGGGATGTTTTAATAAAATGGAAAACGGACACGCAAGCGTCGTAAAGTTTAACGGTTACCGGTTTAATCATCCCAGCCCTGTTGCTTGTTATTGTTGTTGTTGCTGCTGCTTCTACTCTCGTTATTACCGTTTATCGGTTGTTCTACTAGTCCAGTTTCTTTCCAAAGTTAAAACGATTCCGATGAAGCGATAAGATGAGGTTAAAACTCTTGAAATGTTCAGCGGGATTATCTAGAAAATTTAACCGTTGGCATGCTACCAAAATGAAATGAAACGAAACATTCGAAAGCTTTGTTGGACCGGAAAATCCTGTCGGAGGGTAAATTTGTATTGCCAAGGTTTTTCTGCAAATTTCAGTGAATTATTGATTTAACGTCAAAGAATTAAACGGGAGAGGGACTGAGGTTACCGCACCACACGAACGTTGTGTTCGTGATGTTGGACAATTTACTGAAAATTTCAAATACACATAGAAATAATTTATACGAATTTTAATTTTAAGTTGAATATGGGTCGCTCTATACAAAGTGTCCATACCAGTTGGACACGAACATTTTAGATTTGGCTTGAAGCTGAGGAAATTATTCATCTAGGCTCACTTTGAAGAAATCCCATTTTCTGAAATCTAATAAATGATAAATGTATTCTGAAAAAAGTAACCAAAAAATCACCAAAAACATACATTTTATGGCTGCAAGTGTTGCTAGGAAGATTATTTTTGTATTTTAATACTATATTTACATTTTTCGGCTAATGTAGCCATTTTGGATTTGATAAATTTTATCGTGTTCCTTGAAGAATTTCACATAAGAAACATCTATCACCCCGAGGTTAAATGAGTTAATCTCGAGATATACCATTTTCAGTTTAGTTTTGGTTTTCTCCATGTCATATTTGATCATATTTATTCGAAAATCTCTGATCAACAAAACAAATGTTTTTGTTTTTTCACGTGAAATTTTTCAAGGAACACGAAGATATTATGATAAAAAAAATGTAAATTTAGTTTTGAATTCCAAAAATAATCTACCTGGCAACACTTCCAATTAGACATGATAATTTTTCTAAATAACTTCTTTCATTTTATTCAAAAATTATCTATCAATATTTTTCGGACATCTTATGTCTATAAATTCTATGAAAATGAAAAAGATATTTGGAACAAAGAATGCGTTGTTATACAACAAAGAGCGAGGTCTCACAGAGCGACCAATGAACACCATAATTGGGATTTCCAATCGATACTATATTTGGATTTTTTTTTCAAAGTGAAGATAGAAGACCAATTTTGAGCCAAATCAGTGATGGTCGATGCCAAGTTTGTGCTTTTTCGTGATCATATAATATCTGGTTGTATTTAGAGAAACTGATATATAGGTCGGATTCGATTATCCGGAGGCACGATTGCTCGGAGGCTCGATTGTTCTGGGCTCGATTATTCGGAGAAAAAGTTCGATTATTCGAAATCGTTTTTCTTCTTTCAATTTTGGATTTTGTTTCTATTTGTAATGTTAGCAAAATTTCTTGCTGTATTTTGTGCTATACACTGCGTAGTAAACTCAATGTATAAAGAAAGGAAGAACGATTCATCTCATTGAAAATTACTTTTTCTTATATGACAAACATCGACATACAGTCGCTAGATAATTTTGAAATTTTTGTGTTGGCATATTTACTGAGTACAATGTTCGTTTTATAACAAAAGACTATTCTCGACGAGAAAAAATAAAAAAATAAATAAAAAATCTCTTCGATTTTCCGGATCGAAATATTTATCACAACTCCGGATAATCGAGTCCGACCTGTATTGAACTACAATCATTCTCTAAAATTGAAAATAAAAAAACACTCCGATATTCAACCATCGATGAAAATATAATTTTTAGTTTTCCATCTCAAACCTTCTACTACAAGATCTATTATATTTTAATGTTTCTTTGAAAAAAGAAACACTAAGAAAAAATTCAACCCCAGAAACACGTAAATATAAGGTGAAAAGATCCTTTCTCATACTCTGCACAGGATGAAATAACCATCGTTATATTTCTAGTGGTCTCGGTGGCTCTGTGGTTAGCTATGTGCAGAGTTTTATTTTATGGGTTGGATTTGAACCAAAACTGGACTGATTTGAGTTGGATTTGGATTAAAGTTGGATAAATTAAATTAGATTTGGATTGGATTAGGAATGTGTCCGGATTTGTTTCGAATGCGATTTTGACTGGGTTTTGATTGGATTTGGTTCGAATTTGAAATAGATATGGCTTGGATTTCGGTTGGAATTGGATTGAATTTGGAATAGATGCGAATTTGTTCCGAATTTTTTCCGGATTGGATTTGGATTTTATTTGGAATAGATTTGAATTTTGTTTTATTTGGAAATGGATTGGTATATAATTCGCTTTGAGTTAGACTTGAATTGGATTCGAAATACATCCGGATTCGTTTCGGATGGGATTTTGACTGGATTTGAATTGGATTTGCACTGGGATTGGATCAGATTTGGTTCGGATTTGGATTGGATTTGGATTGGATTTGGATTGGATTTGGATTGGATTTGGATTGGATTTGGATTGGATTTGGATTGGATTTGGATTGGATTTGGATTGGATTTGGATTGGATTTGGATTGGATTTGAATTGGATTTGGATTGAATTTGGATTGAATTTGGATTGGATTTGGATTGGTTTTGGATTGGATTTGGATTGGATTTGGATTGGATTTGGATTGGATTGGATTTGGATTGGATTTGGATTGGATTTGGATTGGTTTTGGATTGGATTTGGATTGGATTTGGATTGGATTTGGATTGGATTGGATTTGGATTGAATTGGATTTGGATTGGATTTGGATTGGATTTGGATTGGATTTGGATTGGATTTGGATTGGATTTGGATTGGATTTGGATTGGATTTGGATTGGATTTGGATTGGATTTGATTCGATTTGGATTCGATTTGGATTGGATTTGGATTGGATTTGGATTGGATTTGGATTGGATTTGGAGTGGATTTGGATTGGATTTGGATTGGATTTGGATTGGATTTGGATTGGATTTGGATTGGATTTGGATTGGATTTGGATTGGATTTGGATTGGATTTGGATTGGATTTGAATTGGATTTGGATTGGATTTGGATTGGATTTGGATTGGATTTGGATTTGGATTGGATTTGGATTGGATTTGGATTGGATTTGGATTGGATTTGGATTGGATTTGGATTGGATTTGGATTGGATTTGGATTGGATTTGGATTGGATTTGGATTGGATTTGGATTGGATTTGGATTGGATTTGGATTGGATTTGGATTGGATTTGGATTGGATTTGGATTGGATTTGGATTGGATTCGGATTGGATTTGGATTGGATTTGGATTGGATTTGGATTGGATTTGGATTGAATTTGGATTGGATTTGGATTGGATTTGGATTGGATTTGGATTGGATTTGGATTGGATTTGGATTGGATTTGGATTGAATTTGGATTGGATTTGGATTGGATTTGGATTGGATTTGGATTGGATTTGGATTGGATTTGGATTGGATTTGGATTGGATTTGGATTGGATTTGGATTGGATTTGGATTGGATTTGGATTGGATTTGGATTGGATTTGGATTGGATTTGGATTGGATTTGGATTGGATTTGGATTGGATTTGGATTGGATTTGGATTGGATTTGGATTGGATTTGGATTGGATTTGGATTGGATTTGGATTGGATTTGGATTGGATTTGGATTTGGATTGGGTTTGGATTGGATTTGGATTGGATTTGGATTGGATTTGGATTGGATTTGGATAGGATTTGGATTGGATTTGGATTGGATTTGGATTGGATTTGGATTGGATTTGGTTTGGATTTGGATTGGATTTGGATTGGATTTGGATTGGATTTGGATTGGATTTGGATTGGATTTGGATTGGATTTGGATTGGATTTGGATTGGATTTGGATTGGATTTGGATTGGATTTGGATTGGATTTGGATTGGATTTGGATTGGATTTGGATTGGATTTGGATTGGATTTGGATTGGATTTGGATTGGATTTGGATTGGATTTGGATTGGATTTGGATTGGATTTGGATTGGATTTGGATTGGATTTGGATTGGATTTGGATTGGATTTGGATTGGATTTGGATTGGGTTTGGATTAGATTTGGATTGGATTTGGATTGGATTTGGATTGGATTTGGATTGGATTTAAATTGGATTTTGATTCGATTTGTATTGGGTCCGGATCAGAATTGGATGAGGATTGGATTTTCATTTGGTTTTAAATGGATTCCGATTACATTCCGCTTGGATTATAACTGGATTTGGTTTTGTTGACGATTGGGTTTTGATAAGATCTAATCCCATGAACTGGATTTGGACTGGATTTGTAGTGGATTCGGATTAGATTTGAATCAGGTTTTTATTGATTTTAGATAGGATTTTGAATGAATTGGGTTCGAATTGGATGCGAAAAAGATTTTGTTTAAATTTTGATTGTGATTAGGATAAGATCTAGATTGAATTCGGAATGGATTTGTATTGGGATTGTATTCGGACTGAAATTGGAGTGGATTTTGAATTGATTCGGCTTGAATATTGATTGGATTGCTTTTGGATTTGTTGTGTACAGTATTTAATAGAATTTGGATAATTTATATTCTACTTTCCTTTGCCATCTTCCAAGTTTTCAACTTTTTGTATTTTCTAATAACACCTGATTTTCTTTGTACATAAGTTTTTTTAAAGCCAGTTTATCGCGATTTTTCATGAATTAGGGATTTGCAATAAAAATTACATGTTAAGTGTACTTCGAAAAATAACTGAAAAGGCTGTGTATGAGACACGACCGAAAGGTGAACGTAGAGTTACGAGAGCGTGCCTTATGTCATTGTGTTTCTTGCAATAGGTGAGGGTTGGGGGTATGCGGTTCCAACCTTTTTTCGACCGCATACCCCTTTGGGAATATTGTATTTTTTACTTGTACCCCCTATTTTTTTCATACAGTATTTTGTGAAAAGAACTGAAGTAAGTTAGCAGTACTCTCGAAATAAACAATAAAAAAATCTTTGAGAACATTTTTATTTTAAGCATTGTGTAAAAACATACGAAATAAGATGTAACAGTTGTATTGATCTTGGCGAGATTCTTAAGCTTGGTTCCGCAAAACTAGCTCTCGGATATTGGGTTCAGATGAGTTAAAATAAATTCACAAATTATTGCGATTGTTTCGATATTTATTTTTGATGTCTGTGTATGAAGAAACGATTTTTCTATCAGCTTAAAACTGATAAAAGGTAGAAAAGGTGCTTCTTAGCAAGAAGTGCGTGAAATTATGGGCGTGAAATTATGGGCGTGAAAATTTGTTCAAAATTGACTGAGTTATAGCCATTTTAAATTGGACAATTTTCGTGACGTCCTCAATGTTTAGATATTCATTATACACCCTCTCTCAGAATGCTCTGTAACGTAACTCTGCGTTGAAACTTTCATACAATTTATGTGAAAAATAGCAAAACCATGTCTGTATTTCTCTTTCCAGATAAGTTTTCATAGTGAACTTAGTGCTGAAAAGCTTTCAAGTGATTTCAGGAAGATTAGGGATAGATATCCTACATGAAGGTTCATTTCCGAAATTGCGCAACTAACGTCTCTGCTTCCATGGAAAAGATTCCGCATGCTAATGAAATATGGACACCAAAGTGAGCAATTTGCTCTGTAAGCCATCCCACCTAACCGTGAACCGTTGAATCGTATCTGACGTCCGGGTTTTTACACGCACCGATAAATTCCAAATAATTTCCCAAATTTGTCACGGAATGATGCGGAATGATGTTTCAACGAATATTCACTGCCGTTCTCTAATTGCTTTCGCCGAGCGTTTGTAGAATTAATAACGCGAAAGCGGCAGCCTGGATTTGTGAACCCATTACCGGCATGATCCTAGAGCTTCACTACTAGCAATCCAGCCAATAAGTAGCAATCTGTGTAGTTAAGGTAATATGTTGCGTTAGCCAGCCAGTGTACGGTATACATTGACATTCCACGCGCGTTTTGATTCACCTCCCAGCAGGATGGAGGGAGAGAGAAAGCGTTCCGTCAGCCATCGTGTCTCGCTGGGTGTTAATTTAAGCCATACGTGCCACTGAAAGCACCCGTCAGCTGTTTAATTCTGTCTCTCTACCCCATACGTTATTTTCATAAACGTACAAACAGCTTTCCATCCTTTAGCATTCTGGCGGAGAGCGAAATCCCGGCTCAGCTGCTATACGGTGTCGTCTCCATCCCAAAGGATCTGGCTGGGATCGCTTTGTCTCAGCAGCGAGTGGAGCCGGCATCACATTGCCATGCAGGAGGGAGGTAGTGCACTGTATTCAGGATCAGCTCGATTTTATGACTTTTCCGCAGATTGTTGGATTCAACGTTGCTCACTTGCAGAGAAGGTGTTTAATGGTTTCGATCCGATGGATTTATCGGAAGGTGTCGTGGAACGGGTTGAAACCCTGTCAAACAAAGGACGTTCGATCGTCTGGTTTTCGGGGCCGTATTTTATGAACTTACTTTGTTGTATAACAGAATTTAATTAGAAACTGATTCGCCGTGAAACTGATTTGACTGGCAATCAGAGTGTGATGCAGTGCAAAACAAGTTTACTGTTAGAGGAAGAGCTCGCAATCAGTGGGAATATTTATATTGACAGTGGGGTAGAATGAAAACCTAACAGCAACAATTAAATCCTTGAGAGCAATCAAGAAAGTTGCTCTTATTCTCGCGCAGAGTAATTCCCCTGGGGAGGCAGGAGAACATTGCATATCAAGCTGAAGTGCAGTTAGTCAGCACATAAAAAAAAAAAAAAAAAAAATCCCAACGTATATTCCATTCTAATTCCATGAGTGTCACTCAGAACAGAACTGTTACCACTTTGCTCCACTTCTGTCAATCCAGGTGTAACCCTCGAATATTGCGTCACTGCGTTGTCACACGGGGTTTTAGGGAGATGGTAGTGGGAGAGAGAGTTCACCACCATTCTATGTTCGCAATTAGCGTAAGAAATGAAAATAAACAACCCTCAAATGGTGCAGTACGAGCACTTGCTTTCGTCGCTCCAAGCTGGATCGCACGGAAGGTGTAACGCGAGACTCGATGATGGTTGTTTGGTTATTTTGTTTGTTGTTTTTGTTGCTACCCGACGGTGGACAGGAAAATCGGGGGAGGGAGGGCTGGTTGGACGAACGCTAACTACTATTGTGACGATGAGTTGTACATGATGCTTACTCGGGGTCCCACTTAATTGAAAATAATGGTGTACGAGAGCATATTAAGTGTATGTGGCTGCTGGCTGGGCTGGGCGTATAAAGTGAAGTGCCCTCATCGCGCTTACCAAGCAGGGTTGCCAACATTCTACAGTCATCATTTTGAGTGGAGATGCAATCTATGTTGAAATTCGAGTGTTCGAGGGATGAGCGCGAGGATGATCATCGGCAGCATGGTTTACGGCTCGATGGTGGGGTTTTACGATGGCTGGTGGAGTTATGTTTCTGCCGCCGCGCGATGAACATGATGATGCAGATTATTATCAGCAGCACAGCCACACGAGCATAATAATGGCGGACCGTGCGTTTGTTGGGTGAATTTTATTAGGCGTCAGCAGCAATCCAAATAACGCCTGCATACCGCGCGACGGTGTCGGTTGGATCGTAAAATTTTAGCGAAAAGTAGGTCGATGATATCTTTTGTCGGTTTGAATCAATAGAGTGACATAGCGAATGCTCTAGTGAATAATTATAGCACAATATTTTGCAGTTGAAGCGAGAGTTACTTACATTTCATATCTAACTTAACAGCAGTGGACAGCGGAGGCACCACATGTCCGTTACTAGCTTGGCACGTGTAAACCTGAAACGAAATCAAAGAATGTGGTTAGATGGGTTTGCTTTTGTTTCATTTCGTTAATCATCAATCATGTGAAGTATACACTAAGGTAGCTTTTTGCGAGGTTTTTTATGCGGATTTCGGAGTTTACGCGATTAATTTTACGCGGATTCAGGAGTTTACATTTTTTTTACGAGGGATCTTTTTGCGCGGCACGTATCCCTCGCGTAAAAAGCGACTTTAGTGTGTTTGTGGATGGAATAAATTAGGGCAATGATTTTAAAATCGTACTTCACCTTCACACACGTTGCTCTTGCACAATATAATGAAATTCCGTTAAATGAATTTTTATTTACTCGACCAATTGTACTGTCTGAATAGAAATCTAATTTGCTGTTACAGATATTCCCCCAAACAGATGCGTGCCTAATGAATCGTGTAGAGAAAGGTATTTAAACAAACTCGCTGCTGTAAAAATATCTTACTTGGAAAGGGAAAACTCAGACTGATACACCGATCGTATTTTAACTTCAATCGAAACGTTCAGTCGAATTTCTCACGGGTGCCCTTTCCAGTGATTTAAACCTGGCAAAATGTATTTTCGATACGCACCGGTAAGCTTACTTCAAAGTGTGTTATTTCTTGAACTTTGACTATGCTGAACAGAATGATTTATTTTCAAAAATAAATTTTCCTGATATATTTACTTTATACCCGGAATTACATTGTACGATTTCTTATTGGAAATTTACACAGGAGATTGTCTTTCATCTTTCTTTCAGGTTGTTTGTGCTCGATATTGTAAATGTGATATTTCAAATTTATGCTTCATATCAAGTTTATTGAAATTTCTTTGAACTTTGAAAATATCCCCATCCAAGGCTGCTGTTGCTGTTAAAAATTTGCCTGATTTCTGTAGAAACACGAAATCTGAATTTTGACACAGAAAAATTGCAGTTTAGTTCTCGAAAAACATTCGATTTCACATTATTTCCTCTCTAAGTGCTTTTCATTAATTCTCTTTAATTCTCTTTAATTTTTTTATTTTATTCTCTTTAATTTGACGTTTTTAATTACTTTTGATTACGAAATTACGAGCTTATCAACGAAACCAACAGAATTGAGCTAGCTATCGTACTTCCTGTGCTAGACCTCGTTTAAGGCAAACATAAACGAAAACTGAAAACAGTGAGTAACTCTGCAGTAGTTAAATTTTGGCCATATACGTATAAGGATTTTTTTTCAGCAAATGAGGGGCTCTATCAGCCCTTCAAGAATTCTAAGTGAGCCCCCCAACATTCTGTATTTTGTGAAAGTGCAAATTAATCCAGCCAAGCATTAGGTAAGATTCAAACGTTATGAAGGATTACAATAATCAATACATCGTTGAAATGAAAAGTTTAAAAGTCAAAGTTCCACGTACAATGCACCAATTACATGCAAGTTTTTCGTGTAGAAACGTCTTGAATATACATAAACCGTCTACTATGATATCCTCTGTATAGAAGTCGATTGGAAATTTGACAAAATTTCCCTGTTGCAACAGGTCAACTAATTTTTGTTTCCATGAGCCTAGATCAAACTGATGTCTCGAAGGTAAAGCCGTTTTTAAGGGTCCGAGATAATCTCGTTTTCCAGCCAATCTAATGATCTGCTGTTAGAATGTGACAAAAACTGACGTCTTGAAAGAAAATAAGCTGATGCTTGTTAAAACGAACTCTGTAGTCTTGAACCGGAAAGCTCTTCATAATTGAAGTTTTGTTACTTAGTCCTACGTCACCCGTTCAACCCATTCAAATTATAATGAAAAGAGAATTTTTGGAAAAGTGATTCTGAAACTATTTTTGTACAGTGATCAGAAAAAACAATAAAATTTAATAACCTTTTTTTAGCCTCGACCCGTTTAAGGGTTAAAGACAAATAGTGAAAACTAAAATAAAATTTAAATAATAACGGATAACAACTAAAATTTTAAAACATGCTGTTTGTATAGGTAAGCTCTTTCTCTCTCCTCTTTATATCCGCATTTTTTATTCAGTATACGCTTGTCCGGTTCTATTCAAAAGGGCGTCGAAACCAGGAGCCTTGTGCAAACGCATTTCACAGTTCTAACTAAACTGCTCAAAAATTTTATGAAAAGTTTACAGTAAACAACGAAAATCTCCGATCTCGACTGATTATAATTTTCTGCAAACCTCAACAACAATTCGACAGGAACTTCTTCAACTCAAACATTTGACTCCATTTCTACCCAATATACGCAACCCGTCGAATCTGCCTCAGTCAGGGGAATAAATATACCGAGTGATGACAGTTTTTTGATAGCATTCGACCATATTTTTGGCAGCATATGGAGTTCGTGTTGAAGGAACTGCTCGTTTATGACACTATCTGCGGATGCACCCGAATTTTTGTTTTTTTTCGAATGAACGGAAGTGGTCAGCTAGGGCAGGCGTCATTGATCAGAAGAGGTATTCTTCGGATAGAGCGATGTCAGGAGAATACAAAGGGGTGAGGTGGATCGTACCATTTTAACGTTTCCAGATGAGTTGTCGTACAGAAAAATCACTTTGTCGTGTCTTTTTTTATATTTGGACTATTTTTGACGTAAAGCTACATCGGGCTTTAAAATGAAAAACTAAAAATAGAAAGGGGAAGAAATATGCCCCTCTTTAAATGCTTATAAGTCGCTTGGTTTGTACCGGATTTCTTTCGTTCTTGTAGCAATCGATTGAACAATACCCAGCAAACCAGAAGTCGTATAAGGGTGTTAATTCTTAGTCGCTCAAATGTGCATGTCAAGTTTGAAATAACATAAGATGCAACATTCAATTTGTTTATATCGTATAAAATTTAGATCCTATAAAACTCAATATTAGGTCATATACAAAGCCTTTTAACATGTCATATAAAATTGTAAAATGCGTCAATGTAATACAAAGTTTCAAATGAGGCCATTCAAGAGAGCATGCGAAGTTATACAAAATCGTAACCAATTTTTTTTTACAATGTACGAATATGGCCTCCAGATTTGTACCCATAGGCGCATTTCATGCATCTTATATGGTCATTTTTTACCAAATAAGGGTTCACTTAACAGAGTTGAGCGCGAGTTATATGAACCAATTTGTTTGCTGAGACTGTTCACGCATCCGCTCAAATGCAGAATGTACTATTAAAAACTGTCAAGCCATGTGTTGAAATGCAGATTTCGATTACTGATTGGATACTCAATATTTACTTTCGCTATCACGGTTGACAGAATTATATACCTACTAAACCGGGAAATCACTCTTTCCAGGTTTTTCTAGATAAGAGCAAGTCTCCACTAAAACCAATCAGTGAATGGCCACTATGACGATCACAACTAAGTAGCAACGGATAGCAGCAGGTACCAGCAGGCTTTGTTTTGCCTATCTTGATCCTAAACAGAAAATAATTTAACTCACCTCTCAACAACTGTGAGCCTACATTTAATTTGCATCACACCATGCACCATCACTGCTGTAGGGAGAGTGCTAAGTAATAGTTTCTCTGGCGAACAAACGCTCTTAATTTGACAGAGCAGAAGCCCAGTGCAACTATTGTAAATATCTCGTCTGTACACGCAACTAAGAATAGCTTTGCCACTCTCATCGCTCTGGGGTGCGACAAAAACAGTATAAAATCGAACTCTGCCGTATTTTGGCAACACACAAGCAAGGGTGTTGGCGTTCAAAATCTGTCAACCGTTACCGTTAAATTTTTCAGTTAGGAAACAGCTTTCGACTATATTCCGAGAGTTCCTTATCCCCACTATCGGAGAGATGCGTTCAGCATCATATCCGATAATTAATTGAACAAACTGTCCTTTCGGGGACAAATTAAATACTTATTTGCAGAGGTTATATTTTTGGGTACAGCAGCATATTTTTGGGTGTTTTAATGTGATTTTTTTACGTGGAATTATTGGTTTTCCGTGTTCAAATTGCTGAGTGTCCGATAAGGTTACTTAATCCAATTACTTTTTTCCTTGATATTCAGCTCGATTCGCAGGTGGAAATATCACTGCAATTGATTCTTTTTCGAAAGTATTTAGTAGGGATGATTAAAAACCTTGAACAAATTAAGTTTTTCTACGCGGAATTCGGGAATTTACGGTTTTTTTCTACGCGGATTTCGGAATTCATGCAGTTTTTATGCGGACTTTTTTTACGCGCTACGTACCCCCCTCGTAAAAAAAATCTTTAGTGTATGTTCTTCGAACATCTTATCACCGAAATATTTTTATAGATTTCATCAAGATTTGGAGAAAGAAGAAAAAAGAAGTATGACAGTTTTTTCAGGTAATCTTATTTTCTCTCTTTAATTGTTATGTTGAATAGAACTTAAAATTTGAAAAAATAAACTGTTCAGCTAGGACGGAACTTTACGTTAGGTGCACGAAAACAATTTATGGCCAGGTTTCATTGCAAAGAAGAGAAGAAGTAGTTCACATTCAATTTGCTTTGAGTAGAGTTGACACCACTATAACCACAAATACTTAAGACGATGCTACTAGTGGTAAATATTCTAAAATTGTTGGGATTCCAGGTTTCAAAACTAATCGAAAATTGCTTCAATGTTGGTGTGGTTTTGCACTATCCAACATTCTCACTTTCTCTTGTTATAGAATAGTTGAGTTAACTCCATTAATACAATCTTTCTGCCCATAAAAGCATGAGAGTCCCATATAGAAATACGAATACGAATTGCAATGTAGTGGTTTGGTTCCAACGGATTGCAACGGATTGTATATTATTTACCAAAAAGCAACTGAAGCTGATAGACGAAAGCTTGTTCGACATAGAGTCTACAAAGAAATTCCTAAAGAGTCCACGAGGAATCGATGCAGACTGTAAGGCCACACTCTTGAACACTTTAATTCCACTCATCCCAGTTGCTAAGAAGGATTTATAGAAACAGTTGCCAGAAAAAAAAATTCACAATAATTTTCATTTTCTTAGAAAACCCACATTATTTCAATTAGTTTCAATGTCTCTAGCTTATTTTCAGTTGAACCTTGCAAACTTGAAATGTGTTTTCATTTTTTTTGTCAATGATATTTTCATGTGAACACTTTTTTAATTTTTTTAATTGACACAAATGTGAAATGTTGGTTTTAAAAATAATTGAATATATACCCAGGATGGGACTCGTATGCCTTTATTTTCAATATGGGACAGGCATGGTTTGATACATTTCCAATATTTTTTAAAACAAAGTTACAAATCTCATCAAGGCATACGAAAATTTGAACAAAATTTAATACATTTACAGTCATATGGAACTCTTATACTTTTGACGGCAGTATAGCTTTCAGTTGGGGTTACATAAATTATAACATCTCTCTCACCGGAAAAGCCTAAAATATGAAAACTACTATAGCAAATTGTGGCACCATAAGGAGTATTACATAACATCGTGAAAGCAAGCCAGCATGCTTCTTTTTTTGTCAGAATGAAGTTGCAAAATACATCTCGGTTACCAATACGATAAAAATTGTTGAATGCAGGTTGCTTGCAAGTTGAATTTACTATCTAATCAAAACAGTTTTGACGCAGTCATAGAATTCAAAATGAAAAATATTTCAGAACGATGCTTATTTGTATTGATGGTGCATCGAATAATCCTCAAAAATAAGAATTAACTCTCTAGTGCCCTAGTTAATTTCTATACGGGCTTCGGTTAAATCACTATGAATCAATATAAACACTTTTTAAGTATTTCTTGAAGTTTTTTAGAGGGTTGACTGAAGCCCGCCAAATGGCGACATTGGGCACTAAAGGGTTAATACTGAGTAAAAAATATGATACTTTCTAGGCAAAGTTTTTTCTTTTTTCCCTGTCGGGACATATTACCACTGCGACCAGTATTTAGATCTGTTGTGGTGTGTTCACTTACGCTGTATACCTTTTTGAAAGATATTGACCACTACATATTTACTACATTTTTAGGCAAAGTTTTACATGCGTAACAAATTTTATGGTGAAACATTGTGTTTTACCTCTGGAAAAAGTATGCATCATTCATTTGATTACGGTGAAAACAGCTTATGTATTATATAATTTTTGCTGATTCATTCCATTGCAAAGAATCAACATAGTGACTGATGGCAACATGATTAACACCATGATTACACCAAAAATATTCAAACTCTTTAAAACACGGCTACGCTACGTGCGTTGAGCTATACATAAGTTACCACAACTTGTTCCCTAGGATGCTGAAAATGATTACTATTAATGAATAAACTATTTGTTTCGGGACGTGAAACATGAGACTCTGTGGGGTCTTCAATAGGATCATTTTTAATATTGAATATTTTCGTATTTAAATACAAACAAAGTACGTACACAAATAAATAAAAACGTACTAAAACCAAAACGCCTGAAACAGTATTTAAATATTTTTGATACGATAATGTACCAACAGCAAATTTATAATGCTCGCATAATAAATGGGATTGATCATAAAAATGCGAACAGCACCTAGCATAGCAAACAATGAAAAATTTTTGAGCTCGTAAGCTTATTTCTCATTCCAATTATGAATAATGTAGCTTGCAATTCCATAAAAAATTCTGGAAAAAATTTCAAGAACATTCAGCTTGTTTAAAATAAAGTATTTTCTAGGAGTTCTAGGCACGATTTCAACATTATTGTAGTATGAACTTCAATTTGCTGTCCGATTTGCTAGAATTTGGTTATGTAATCATCCTGAGAACTTAATCAGAACACATTGGATTAAACAAGCGATCGAAGCCTAGAAAACTACGACATGTTTTTGTAATTGCGCTTATAGTACACACACACACACACACACACACACACACACACACACACACACACACACACACACACAATGGATTCAGAGAAAAAAAATTGAGCCGGAAACAGTGTTATATTATTCACTAGAATAAATTAATGTATGTGAGAAAAAGTATTGAAATCGTTGGTTCGGTAAACTGTAGTTGATTGATTACGCTATTACGGAAGGCTCATAAATCTACTTGACCGTTATCTGAAAGCAGTAAATCAGATTTGTATGAGATTTGTATGAGTTTTTTTCCTCAGCTAATATTTTGGAAAATCTCGGTAGCACACAGAATTCCTACAACCCGTGAAAAATTGAATACCGCAGAAAGCAGACATTACTGTCCATATAAAGATACGGACGGGTGGGGAAAACATTCGGAACAGATCCTTTTTCCATAGTACGCCTGCCCGTTTCGGAACGAAAGGAATTTATTTTTACGCACCGTCTTGATGACCGCTATTCACGGTAAAAATATATATATAAATACACAGCAATATGGCATTTTGGGGATCCCCTACTTTTCCTCTGGTTAACTGGCTAATCTGTGGTCGTTTGTCTTCATTATTACGAACTGGGCTTTTTTAGACCATAATAAAACGGTCATCCCAAGCGAGAAGAGGAACGTGAAATTTCAATAGCGGGATGAAGTTGGTTGGCTTTGATGGAAGCTTCAAAAACTCGACAATACGCATTCAGCCTGATAAGAACACTATTTCCCAGCACCAAAATACCGTACTTTGCTCAGCTTCGCTTACCGGTCATAACTTTCTCAACCCGTTTTATGAAGGGCTGCCGTTTGGAATGGTTCATAAATCAACCATTGAACAAACACTGCTCGCAGCGCACGGTTTTTCCCTCCTGCCAAACTTCATCCGCGAAAATATCTACCAGTTTGGTTTCCTTTCTCATTGATTTTTCCGCTAATTACTACCTTTTTATCAAACCGTACCATTCTGCGGTCGGACCGTTTCAACCGAAAACAGTAGCCAGCAGAACGGTATAATTAGTGGCTCTTTTTTGGGAAAAACTTCCCTAGTGGCCATTTTGACCTACACTCGACAACAAGCGGAGCGGGCGCGAGGGACCATAAATGAAATATGGGTGCGGTGGCTGGCTGACGTTCGGTCGGGTTGGGGAAAAAGTTTTTATTATACAATTATTTGTGCCCCGGCTTGCGGATTTCTGGTCCAACGGCAACCGCAGCCAGCTGGAAGAAGGAGGTGAACCCGAGGGGGGATTGAATAACAGTCAGGTGGAATTTGGCTTTATTCCAGTGGGTGGTAACCGACGGAAAACATCGCCTGTTTACGATCGCAATTTACCGCGAGCTTGTATGGGAAGGGGGGTAAGGTGTTTTAGTGTGGGTAAATTTTGTTAGCTGGTGGGTAGTTCTGTCGAACATTAGAAATCAATTGACGGTCAATTTTCGTTCGTCGGATGATGCACTGCGCGTGTGGTTGAAGCTGCGCGGTTGATCAGGGGTCAGGAAAACTAGAACAAAGGACCGCATACAAGTGCATGTGTGCTGTGCTCCTACACCAGAGGTATAATTAGTTTTGATTATATTGCATTATGAATTTCAATTTCCAGTTTAAATTTGAACGAGAGTTATAGTCATTTTCCTTTGATGTTACTCTGGAAACTTATTCGTTCGAGCAAATAGTGGCCTTTTTTGTTCCAGAAAGTTACTTTTCACTAAAATGTATGTTACATAAACAAATCGAATAATTCCAACTCTGAGTATTTTTTGTATTTATATTTAACAGTTAAAATAAAAAACGTTCAGATTTTTCTCAAGATTTTACGTGTTCAAACTTGCTCTTAGCTGGTGGTCGAAATGGCGCGAAATCCATCTTATTGAGACAACAAAACTGCTGCCTAATTGCAATCGAACAGTTTGAATCTAAACAGCAATTAACCGACATAATATATTTATCTTTAATTAGTCAGTCAAGTGATTACGGAACGTGACTAAGCGCGACCTATTTTGCAGCCGCGCTGCAAGTGCCTCATCAAGGGAGAAACAAATAAAATACCAACATACTGCGAAGCATACGTTCAGCATTTTTTTTGCTTTTTGCAAATCAATTTTACTGCTCGAACTGGCGGATACAAAGTGACTTCATTGCACTGCTAGCCACATCCATATTCATAGTCAGGATTATGCAAATTCTTTCGAGAAAATAAAATTAGTCTGCCTGCAGAGCTGGCTCCCGAGTTTACCTACGTCAAACCGGAGCGGCACCGAGGGGGGCAATGAAATTTTTCCCTCTACCCGGCATAGGTATCGATAAATTTTAAATTAGCCGTAACAGCTCGTTTCATCTAATCAAACACTTACTAAGTAGCGTAACGCCGTTGAACAGAGCATCGTGGCGGATGCGATGCGTCCAACAGCCAGAAGAAGACAGAAAAAATTAACATAAAATTTAATTTCCACCGTTAACCGCCACAATTTCACGATTTTATTGCCTCAACTTACAAGGTTCGCTAGTAAGAGTCTGTCTCGTGTCTCTTCTGCGAACCCCTCCCCAAACGGCAGCTCAAATTGTGCTCGGTAGGGCAATTGATCGATGACCATTAGCGTAAAATGAAGTGATTCTTTTTTTCCTCCTATGGTAAACAAAGAGTAGGAAGGGATGTTTTGTGGTGGGTGGATTGGGAGGTGTTATCCGCTTGAATGAATCGAATCGGTGCGGTGATAGATGATCACATTGCAAACGCAAGGGGAATGTTGCGGGTGGGAGGCATACAGTATACGTTGGTATGTGTGTGAAAGCGTGGTTCACCGATCCTGAGGTGATGACAAAATCAATAAACCAGACCGCGAACGTTATTCTGCTTGGCAGTTCAAGTGTGGGCTGTCCGAGCTTCGCCCGAGTGGATCAAGAATAGCTCATAATTTAATTGTTTATCAGAAAAAAATGAATTCGATTGCATTACCGCCTAGCAGCTTAGTCAGCGCACATCGTCCAATTTCAATGGAATTGCCCTGTTTGAGATTATCTCCTCTTTCCGCACTTGCTGTTTGGTATGGACTTTTTTCCGATCCATTTCATTTTATACGAGAAGATTGGATTGGTAAACAGAAAATAGATTTTCCTCATAGCCGTGCGTAGGGTTTTCGTTTGGAAGGGGCTTCGCCCATATTTTTTTAAATATCAAAGTTGTTTTATTATCGATGTAGTTTTCTGAGTTTGAGAAATAGTTTCGACACTGGTTCAGTTCAGGTTTTGGTAGTCTCCAGCGACGTCTCGAGTATGTCATTGCTAAAAGTGGAGGACACATCGAATAAGTTTGTTGGAACTAAGACCGGAAATGTTTATATTATTCCATAATGGTGTTTCAAATAATATTTGAGAGAAACACCATAAACTTTCGCCGCACCCTGTAAAACATTGGAGAAGGTATTTGCTAGCTCATTTAGCGTATATTTATTTCGTTAGCGTAAGCTTTTTGTAATATGTCTCAAATTTTCTAATGAGTGTTCTACCGATCCAAATTATGAACATTTTATGTCTAGAAGTTATGCAGCGATTTCACATCAGCTGGCTCGATGTGCCGTGGTCCGCGTTAAAAGAATTTTTTTCTGCATCTCATGGTCCGAAATATTTTACAAAGGATAAAACCAAAACAATTAAGTACCGCTCCGTTGCTAGTTGTAACAATGATACCACGCGCTTTTTTGATTGTGCCCAACATGATGATAGAACTGTATTGATTCGCAAGATAGGAAAAAGGATAATACTGTTGTCAGGTATCCAGATTTATCAGCATTATCCAGATCTCTGAACATGTATTCAGATAGACAAATTTGATGTTCAATCTTCAAGATTTTTCATAGAGAGTTCAGATCACTTCAAATGTTGCGTACCTCAAGAATCTCGAATCTCGGAAACTTTTTGTCTCACGAAACAATTGCCAGATTTTTGTTTTGTTTATTTTTTTTTTCAAATATCTTCGAAATCGACCTGGCAAAGTTGTATTTGGGGATATTTATTTGAGTTATTTTATTCCAGGTATTATGAACGAAACTCGAGCCACAGCATTTTTTTAAATATTTTATGGTCTTCGATATAATGTTTTGACTATGTCTCTAATTCTAGTGTTGAAAGTAGTTTTTGACATTCCTAATTCATCGACACCACTGGCTTCATTGAAAGCTCTGAGACAAGAGTCATATGGGCTATTATTTCCATAGCTTGTTCTGTTCTTGTTCTAGGAAGAGTACGCTGGGGAATGTTGAAGCTGATTTGCTGTAACAGTTCAGGACAGTCGATATTTCCTATGATGGTAAATATGAACCTTTGTTGAAATTTCAGACGGCGAGCCGATAATGTTTTCAAAGCTAACGAGCATGCAACGTTAAGTGTAGTCAGGCAGGTTCACGGGGTCATTCCGTGGGTCGTAGGGCATACCATAAAATAGCCTCTGTAACCGCTTTAGTTGAACAGTAAGCACTAGCTGATACGGTGCACAGATGGGAATTGCTTATTCAAGAATGCTACGAACCTCAGTTTAGAGTCGACAGATACTCTTAGATCCCGAATCGTATCGATGCGATCGAGCGCGTTATCACCGTTGCAATTTGGACGGTTCATTACGTTCTTGCGGCGGGTGAATGAAATTTATCTGCATTTTGTTACATTAACTTTCATTCTATTCTCACTGTATTGAGATCCATTCTCTTGTTGATATCATTTTGCTGCTCAAGATATTCCATGGTGGAAGAGATCACTCTGTAGAATCTGAGATCATCGGCAAACACTTCTTTTGCGGATCCAAGTCAGGAGTACACATCATTCACAAACAAAACGAAAAACAGTGGTCCTAAACCGCTTCCTTGTGGTACACCAGATTTGATGACGAATTCTCTAGCACAAACCGGGTTGACACTAGCCGACACTGCGTTAGGTAAGATGTGACTGTAACCAACCGGTATTATGTTCTGGAAATCCCATGTACTTTGAGTTTTCAATGACATGAACGTGTGACACAACATCAAATGCTTTGGAAAAGTCGACAAAGATCGAGTTAACCTGTTTTTAGACTCGATTTTCTTAGACGAGAAGTTTATGTAACACATTTAATTTGTCGTCGTTGACCTGTGTTGTATAAATCCGTGTTGGTGCTCCGATATCAACGGGCGTGCAGCTCTGTAAGGTCTTCTTTGGACCATAGATTCGAAGACCTTTCCAAGCGAACATTAAATTCATATTTCACGGTAATTTTCAACACGGTAGGTATTGCCCGACTTATGTTTCTGTATGATTCTGGCAGATTCCTAAATGACTGGGAAGGTCTTGGTTGACGAGCATTCTCTTCAGGTCTGCGAACAGAAAAGAGTAGCTGGGCGCCAGATCTGGAGAATACGGTGGATTTTGCCATCGTTTTCATTGATTTGTGACACGGTGAATCGTCTTGACGAAACAGCATTTTTTTTTCTTCGCCAAATGGGGCCGTTTCTGAGCGATCTTAACTTTCAAACGCTCCAAAAACGCTATATAATAGTCACTGTTGACTGTCTGTCCCTTTTGGAGTCAATGAAAATTATTCTATCCGCATCCCAAAATACAGACGCCATAACTTTGCCAGCCGACTGTTGTGTCTTTCCACGCTTTGTATTCGGTTCGTCGCTTGCTCTGCATTCAGCTGACTGTCGATTGTACTCTAGCGTGTAGTGATGGAGCCATGTTTAATCCATTGTCACATATCGACGCAAAAACTCAATTTCATTGCGGTTAAACAGCTTCGATCTGTCCAACACGCTCTTACGATATCTTCAGAGTCTCAGTTATATCGCTCAACTTCACTTTACGGTCATTTATAATTATTTTGTGTTTTTTATGTTTTCTGGAGTAACAGCCTCTTTTTAACGTCCACTGCGCTCAGCATCAACTGTGCTTACACGACCAGTCCGAAATTGACGAAACCAATATTCCACAGTTACAATAGCTGGAGCAGAGTTCGGATAACGTTTGTCAAGCCATGCTTTGGTTTGCACTGTATTTTTCTCATCAAAAAGCAGTGCTTTATCAACACACGAAACTCGGTTTTTTTCCATTTTTTCACAATAACAAAAGTTGCTTCACTCTCAATGCTGTAACTTACGAACCAATCGACCGATTGCTGTCAAATTTTGGCACGTATCTATTGAAAGATGGTGTTTGGGATAGTCAAGTAAACTTTTGTAAGTGGCGTCATCTAGACGTCAATCTCATAAACTTTTCTGCCGAACTGTTAGAAGTTGTATTTTGAGGAAAATTAGTCAAGAAATGAAAAGAAATATTATCAACTTGAAGCGCCAGTGTTGCCAGATATTTTCTTTTCACATTTGAGTATTTAATAGCATTTCTCTACAAATAACTGTATTTTAATTGCAAATTCGGTAATTTCATAGTGTTCCAGAGAAAATTTCACCAGAAGAACACTTATCACCACGAGGTATTATTAACAAAACTCGAGTTTCCGTGACGAGTTTTTACGACGCACTTGATTTTCGAGTGCATAGCTAGGCGAAAATCACTCGAAACGAGTCTGATTATGTGTAAGTTTTGTCGAGTGATACTGAGTGCAATTGCTTGCAATCAAGTATCTTTACCGACTGAAGCCAGAAATTCTTAGAAAGGCCGGTTCTAGCCTTCAGCAGATCCTCGACAGACAAACCAGATTCAGCAACTACACCGTCCTTTGTTTATGTTTCTTAGAGTGAGTGTATAGCACAGAGCCAAGCGGCTTTGAGAAGGTTTTGGAGATACGGAACCTTTGCGAAACCATTTCCCATGGAATAACACCTGCTACAAACAGTTAAGTCAGTTCGTGCCCATCTTCCAGCCAGAACAGACGCAAGTGCTCTTGATCGCGAGAACAATACGCATTCGATACCCTTTTGTTCGATTAAGATTGCCGTACGTTGCTATATTTGCTATTATTTCGCAATGGTTTGCTCGCCGCGTGTGACTCATGGAAATGAACAATAGTCCAAAAATGCGCGGGGATACTGTCTGTGTCGATTTAAGAGTATGCCCAATACGACCGCCAATAAAAGAGGTAAAAAAACTCCTCAGAGACAGAATGAAGTTGAATTTTAGACTGTGCAAGGCGATACAGATGCATCATGTACGGCACTCTATTCTGATAACGTTCCACGGGGGACGTGAAATAGCCGAACAGTTCGTGAAGCAGAATAGCTTTAAACACGCTATCTCCCATCAACAAACTCGATACACCATCCCAGTGCACATTGAAGACGATGCCATCGAAGTTCGAGTGCACGATTTGCCGATTCATGTCGAATCAAACGCGATTTGTAAGCAAATTTAGACGGCGGCCCGGATTTAGACGGCGGGGGGCCCGGGGCAAATTTGTTTGTGAGGCCCTCTTTCCTTAAAACATTTAACGATACCTGTTCTGGAAGGTGACGAGCAAAAAAAAAAAAAGGTCGCCTCAGGACTAGGGGGGCCCCATTGAATCGGGAGGCCCGGGGCATCTTCCCCCTCTCAAATCCGGGCCTAAATGGCGGCATACGGAGAAGTTGTATCTACTAGATACGATAAGTGGAAAAACTTTTTTGGTGGTGTTTACAGCGGTGTACGTATTTTACGAATGCGCTTACACCGACCAATCCCGAGCTATGTTAGCTTTGTATTGAATGATTTCTCGGAACCATTTCTGAGTCGAGTTTCCTACGAAAATCAGATAGCAACTTGCCAATATTGCACTAAAGAGGTGCATTTTGGAAAATCCTGCACTGAAGCAGCGAAAGGCAATTCACCACTACCATCCAATATGCAACCGAACACCACTTCAACCGCTCCCATTCAACTAGCCAGCACCAACAATGAAGCCGAGGCTCCAACCGCAAAGTCATCAGCAAAGACACCACCACTAGCGGAGACACCAACAATGACGAACGTAGCAGAAGCAGCAGCTGGAACGAGCCCGTTACAGCTAACCGACAAATTCACCACCGTGGACAAAAAACACAACACACCAAAGAAGACACAAGGGCAAAAGCAGAAACCACCTCAAATCGTATCAGAGAGCAGTGAAGATGAAAGCGTAAACTCGGATATTCTATTTTCTGAGGTAGTAAGTGCAGAGGCTGCCTCGCCACCCCGGAAAAAAATTTAGCCCGTTCGAATAAACAGCAGCATTCTTTATAATTTTGTATCTGGCACCGTAAAGCCGAGTTGCATTGTGCCGTGTCAAATAAACAATTTATTAAAAAAAAAAAACTACACCGTCGATCCCCATTGCGCGAACTATAATGGCTAACAAACAGCAACAGCTCACAAACAGCCATCTCGTATACGTAATACACTAAAGTCTTTTTTATGCAGGGTAACGTAGTACATAAACGACCACATGAAAACAAACCGCAAAAAATTCCGGTTTCGTCGAAAAAAACCGCGTGAATTCTCAAATCCACGAAGAAGAAACTTTATTTTTGAAAGGTTTTTAATCGTTTTTGCCAAGTACTTTCGAAAAAGAATCAATAGCAGTGTTATTTTCATCTGTGAATCGAGATGAGAATTGGGAAAAAATAAAAAGGTCAGGTCAAATTAGTGATGTTCAGTAATTGGATTAGGTAAACTCATCGAACACTCTAAATGAAAGATTTCAAAATTAAAAACTATTAAAAACCGAAATACGCGTAAAATAAATCACGGTAATTTCGAAATTCACGTAAAAATAGCCGCGTAAAGATAAATCTCCTATGAAGCGACTTTAGTGTATAATCGAATTTTCTCTGGATTAAGCAATCTGCTCTTGTAAGTTTTTTATGCCTGCAGATATTTTATATCAATGAATATATCAAAGAATTATTCAAAAAAAGTATCAGTTTTGATCATTTGAATATTTTTTTCATTTAAAAATTGTTTTCGACAAATGAGTGAATCCTGATTTGACAATTTTATCGTGTTTATGAGAAAAATTTATATACCGTTATTGAGTAATGGAGGAAAGCACTTAACAGTGAGAAGCGAATTTTAATTTTATCATTTTTGTATATGAAAATTCACTTTGTTCGGCAAAGTTGTTGCACATTTTATAAGAAACAACTTTTTCAAAGGAACCATAATTATATCTGCCTTTTTAAATGGACTTTTGTTGAGCTTTCTACAGATGACCACTAAAAATCATTTTTTCAATATAACATTTAGTGGTGATTTTTTACAATTTTCCAATGTTCTACGTTGTTGTTTACTATCACAAAACACACAATTTAATCCAAGAAAGTTCATTTTTATCTCATATTTTATCGGTTATTGACGATTTTTACTGAAACAATGCACTAATTTACTAACAGATATCATTAAAATCTGCAAATATCTGCAGACTAAACCTGTTCTATATTTAGGTATAAGTAAAACGTAATTTATTCCAGAAATAGGGTTTTTTTCTCTCGCTGTCTCCTGTGCAGATATTTGTGAATAAATGAGTGCATTGTTTTAATTAAAATCTTCAATAAATAAATAAATTTGAGAGATAAAAATAAGCTTTCTTCGGTGAACTTGTGTGTTTTATTGTAGTTAACAATATTGTAGAACATTGGAAAATTTCGGAAAATCACTATAAAAAGTTATATTAAAAAATGTATGTAAGGGGCATTCTAGAGAAAACTTCACAATAATTCATTTAAATGACCAGATACAAGTATAGTGTCTTCGACAAAGTTGTTTCTAACGAAATGTGCTAAAAATTTACACAGCAAAGTGAATTTTTATATGCAAAAATGAGAAAAATAAATCTCATTTCGCACTTTTAAGTAGATTAAACTATTACTCCAAAATCATTATTTTTCGAGTTAAAAGTAGTTAGTGTGAATCAGCGCATTGTTCTAGTAAAAAATGTTAACAACCAGAAATATATGTGAGATAAAAATAAACTTTCTTGGGAGATATTGTTTGTTTCGTTGTAGTAAACAATTTTGTAGAGTATGTAAAATCACTATAAAAAGTTAAATAGCAAAAAAAAAAAAAGATTTTTAATAGCAATTTATAAAAAAAATCCACAAAAGTCCATTTAAATAAATTGATAGAACCATGATGTCTTCAACAAACTTGTTTTTTTTTTAATTTGCTACAACTTTGGTGAACAAAGTGGATTTTTATATTCCAAAATGAGAAAAATAAAACTCGTTTCCCACTGTTGAGCGGATTAATCATGGAATTGTAGCTTCTATAACATGGAGAATAATTCATGGAACAACTTTTTTTTTTTATTCTCGCTCATTTTCCGTCGGTCTAGTTCCGCCACTGTTGTGGCCAATCACCGACGCCCAGGGAGGCGACTCCACACCCAGGACCCTAACTCACGACCCGTTTATTAACGGACCGGCGCCAACGGCTTTACTTCCTCATGCGATGGAAGACGTGATCCCAGAGATTTGTTGCCTCAGAAAATCTCCCGGTGTCGGCTAGGATTGAATCTAGACCAGTCAGGTTGGTTGTGAGTGGATCACGCCACCTCACAACCATCGACACCTATGTCGGCGGTGGGATTCGAACCCAGGCGTCGAGCGTGGTTGGCGGAGACGTTACCAACCATTCTAGGCCCCCGCTCTGGAACAACTTTGTTGAAGGCTCTAAAATCAATGTTTTTGGGTCAAAATAATTTCGATCACGTTTTTGCAGCTTTGTAAACAGTGTGCGGCAAAATTATCAAATGTTGCTGAGTTTACGACTGTTGAAATGTAATGTATGTAGGTTGTATATTCGGCTGAGCAGTCACAAAAAAGTAGAACGACTTATTTTATACTGTCCGACGTTTCGTCACTGATCGGTGACATCTTCGGGGGGAAACTGTGGGAATTTAATACCGTTTAGAGGATTATTACATAATAAACTGGTTCACAATTGAATACAGTCTATCGCATTGTCTGTAGCTATTTTATCTGTGACTTAAACATCGTTCCTTGTCCATATGCTTTTTATGCTTTTTAAGCTGATCGCCAACACTGATTGGGACGATTTTGGGTACATTTTGATATTAACAATATCTGTGGATTTTTTCAAAAAACAATATTTAAAACTAATTTACAAATCTATTTACTGTGGATCCTAATGATAATGATTAATGAGTGCCTTATTTTTCTTTTACTCGTCGAGCTCTCGCTTATTGTTATACTGCCCATAATTTAAAAATTGGCTAATATGCCATTTTTACCAAAATCGAGAAAACAGTTTCTTGTGATGGTACACACCCTGAACAAGGTCCCTACGGAAGCTGATTGTCAAAAAATGCATTTGGGAAGGCAGCAAATGTGAAACGATTTTGGCTAATATCCAAAATAATTGAGAAGTTGGCTAATATCCAATATCCAATATCCAATATGAACCTGTGGCATGTTCACGAACCAGTGTTTTATTACTGTACTTTGTTTCGTCTAACTTTCGAAAGTGTGTTGTAGCTTGGTGGTTACTGGCGACAGGTAAGCAATCGTAAGGCCCTTGCATCAAATTTGACTTTTTCACGAAGAATATTTGATGCTACAAGAATTTATTTGTTGTGCTGCGACACACAATGATCAAAACGTGTGACTGTTTCCTTCTGTCATAAATCTTTATATTAAAAACAATGATAATTAACTCTTTGATTAGAAGTAATATCAATAAAGAAAAGATTCAGATTTCATTTTGCATTTGATGAGAAAAAATAGGAAAGAGGATTGTGAGATGAATAATGATATTATCGTTATATTGTTATATTGCTGCACGTAACAATTGTCTCGTCGTCCTTTTCATCCTCACTTGTGCTTCCGTGTTGTTTTATTAAATTTAAATCCATTTTCATCACCAATGAGCACGGTATAATTCACATCGTATGGATATTAGCCAAATTGCGCACCGTTTTGTCAACTGACCTTTCGTTTATAATTGAAAAAACGGCTGCTGTGTTAAAAGTACGACGTGGATGGAATTTTCCTACAGATTTCTCTGTTTCAACTCAACGGCAAGATTCCAGCATGTATGAAGGGTGATATACTCAATAAAAAAGTTGTCATGAACAGTCAAAATATGTTGTACCGACAAAAAAATTTCAAATGCGTTTTTCTCGATTTGATGTCTATGGCATATTAGCCAATTTTTGAATTATGGGCAGTATAGTTAGTGCTGAGAATAAGTTGAAGTTTGTTTACATTGGAATTGTGTCCTGATAAACGCATGCTAAATTTGTTCTGGGTCATTCATATGTATAGACCGTTCCGATAATTATAAATACACTTACGATCAACCGTCATTTCAAATAACGTGCAGTGTTCAACTAAACGTTGGCTGCATCCTGTTGTTTACATCCAAAAGAAACAGAGCCAGAGAAGAAGGTATAAGTGTCGGAGCAGTTCAAACCGCATTGCGGCAGTATTGTGAAGAGTGCACATTTACTGATGCCCCAAGACGTGGTAGAAAACCCGGGCCTAATGATCCCACAATGGACAAAAAGGTTAAGGATTACTATAAGCGACATCCTTCAATATCAGTACGAGATGTGGCGAGCAAACTTGGAACCTCGGCGAGTAACGTTATGCGTGCCAAGGGAAGAATGGGTCTGCAGACCCGTCGGAAGCAGAAGCAGCCAAAACGAAATCCAAAACAAGCTGAATCTGTGAAACCGAGAGCTCGGAAGCTTTATGACAAACTTCTGACCAAAAAAATAGGGTGTGTTTTCATGGATGACGAAACCTACATAAAACTGGACTATAAGACAGGACCGCAATTTTATACATCACCGAAGGGAAAGGATGTCCCTGGACCAGTGAAAACCATTTACACCGAAAAATTCGGCAAGAAGGTAATGGTT
The DNA here is from genome assembly GCF_029784165.1 of Wyeomyia smithii. Classification (NCBI taxonomy): domain Eukaryota; kingdom Metazoa; phylum Arthropoda; class Insecta; order Diptera; family Culicidae; genus Wyeomyia; species Wyeomyia smithii. The sequence continues at coordinate 270,669,678 of NC_073696.1, read as the reverse complement.
TGGCAGGCCATTTGTGAATGTGGGAAAATATCTCGTCCATTCATTACGAATGACACAATGAATGGTAAAGTTTACGTGAAAGAGTGTTTGCAGGTTGTTACCCATGGTTAAGCAGCATAACAATCCTCCAATCTTTTGGCTCGATCTTGCTTCCTGCCATTACTCTAAGGATGCACTAGAGTGGTATAAAACAATTAATGTCACATGTGTCCCAAAGTAGATGAATCCTCCAAACTGCCCTGAAATTCGCCCTCTTGAAACTTTTTGGGCTTTGACCAAGGCAAAGCTGAGGAAATATGTGAAACTAGCGGACAATGTTGAAAAAATTAAAAAAGATTGGCTTAAAGTGGTAAAAATGGTCGGAGAACACACTGTGCAAAAGCTTATGAGTAGTGTTAAGAGAAAAGTTAGAGAACTCGCGTATCCTACGAAAAATAATCCCAACTTGAATTGAAACTGGAGAGAAAACACTTATTATCTATATTTCAGAATAAAATGACCCAAAAAATCCTGTATTTTTTGTTTTATTCAAGAAAAAAGATGTATTTATAATTTTCGGAACAGTCTATAGCAGCTATTGCAATCGTTACAGGGGATTTTATAAATAATTTGGTTGTGATCTTCATTTCTTGTTGGGTCTTTAACTATTGTGTGCATTTGTGAAACTGTGTTGTACTGTCTGTTGCTAATAGTGATGTGTGCACAGTCCGACATTAATGTTTCTTTAGCCTTTCAGAGAGTTTTGAAATATACATTATACGAACAGTTACCTTAAGCTTGAGCCAAATATGAAAAAGTCGCTGACTTGAGGTGTGCACACTTGAGATAGAATGACCGATTTGGATTAGAAGAATTCAAAAACTAGCTCTGTAATTTTTTTCATAATTTTCTGCTAAATCCTCTGTATAGCATTATTGGTATTGAATGATCATTGTTGAAAATTATATTTTTTGTTTTTTTTTTAATCTTTGCTCAGTTCCTCAAATTCAACATAATTCACCTTTAATCTAGTATACTTTAAGTAAATTCAATAAAAATGTTGTTTTGAAGCTTATTTGGTCAAATTTGATTGAGATCCGACTAAGTTGAAGAAATTTTTTGAAAGGGTTAACTTTTCACGGTACGTGAACCTTGCAAAAGTTGTGTTTCATGGCACGTAAACATTACCTGTAAATGATGTAAGATCATTCATTTTTTTAAATAATCAGATCACATCATACAATGATAAATCCTGATTAGACGATTACTGACCATTTTTTTCGGTTTACCGCTTTCATTTTATGATTTTCCTTGCCTGTGGACAAACATTGCCACATATAAATATTAACAAGAGAAATTTACCTTAGACTTCATGCGCGCTATTGTAATTGTGCCCAGTATGACTACTGCAATACAACAGCATAACCATTCATTGATCCCGCGATTTAACAGTAGCTGACATAACTGACGAATGTTCGGAAATTTCCCAACTACACACACACACACACACACACACACACACACACATTGTTTCTGTGAAATCATTTAAGTTTTCTGTATTATTTTTATCAACAAATATCAATATCAATATCAGATCGATAACCCTACGTCAATAAATTTTAGAAATGTTTATACATTAATGCTCTTTTACCCAAGTTCAGGCACGGCGTTGTTTACTTGTTTCAGTACCTTCATTTATTTTGCAAATTCTGACTTTGAAGAAATGCTTCCCGTAAGCGTGGTTTCGCTTTAATAAAATAACGAAGTTTTCCAACTTTTTTTCAACACCACAATCAATTATTTTAATTTTTGATTACTAGCGGCTTTTAAACACTTTTATTATTTGAGATAATTTTCAATCAAATTAACTGCGCTTAGTGTTCTAATATCACCCCTCCGCTGCGCACGGCTATGATTCTCCATAAACACACTTTCAGCTAGAAATACGACGGAAAATCATCGACAGACGGGTGCATAAAGTCCAACCAACCCCGGCTCTCTAGGTTAGGTTCGGCTCTAAGCCTCTAGCCGGTATCGGTCAAGTCGGCCAGCATGGGTTAATTGGAGGTGTTTGTTATTACGACTTTGTGGTGGATTTTTTTTTTATTATTGATCGTTCTTTCTCGTCTATTTCCACGAAGGCAGTAATCCGTTTATGGGGCCCCACCTCATCAACCCGAACCGACCGACGGAGGCGCTGAGGACAAGGGCGGCGTACTGGTTGTTGCGTTGCGATTGATCCAACCGAAGCTCGTACCCCGGTTGCGGTTTATCCAATGGCTATCGTTATTAGTTTTTTTACGACTTCTTTTGATCGATAAGTGAGCTGGCAAACGCCGCGCTGTTTTATCGCTTTAATGTTACCAAAGCCGATTTTAATCTACTTTGAGCGTGAATGGGGATAATACTTACCGAATGCAAATCGCTCCGGGTCAGTTTCTCCAGGTAGAGAACGTTTTTGACCGTTCCATCCGGGAGCACCAGGAAGGAATCGTCCAGTAGGGCGTGCTCCCTCCACCAGGTCACCTTCGGCGTTGGGATGCCCCCGCTGGACACGCAGGTGAGATTGATGTCGGCATTTTCCCGATACGGACCGACCAGATTGTTCTGCACGGCCGCTCCCTGCTCGTCCAGGACGGTCACCTTCGACGGTGGCACTGTTGTGAATAATAGAACAGAGGTGTTTATGAGATGACCTTAGAAATTTACGCGATACTAATTGCTAGCTTTTGCCTTTGACGTCTTCCGAGAACAACGTTGTTTATGTCATCTTGGGTAATTTATCTCCGAAAGGGTCTTCGCTAATGAATGGCTTCGAGTTGGTTGCCAGGTACAACCGGAGCTGAAGTGGATTCTTTTCTAAAGCTAGAAGATGTCTCTTTTTTGCGTGGATGTAACACTAAACGTTCGTGGAAGGAAGAGTTTTTTGCAATTTTCAATGATGTTGCTATTGGTGAAGTATTGGATTTTATCTTGCTTCATTTTCTTAGAGTTCGAGTGTATAGTATACTAATGTTGTTCCGTACCATTTGCTACTTGAAATAACTTGACAATTTTTTTAAACTTGTTCATCCTTTGATGTATAGTTGATTCTTCGCCCATAAATACAGATTTTGGAGTTTGCATGCTAATCAGATCTAAAATATTCATGTACTCTGGTGGAAATGAGAAATCTCTTTGCTCACAACGCTAGATTTGCAACCAGCACTTTCACCAAAGAACGCAGTAAAAACCATTTTGATTGACATTAACTCGATTCGTGCGAAGGAGGCTCGAATAGCTAGCAACAATCTAATGTATTATTTACCGAGCCTAATTATTGAGTAATTAATTCAACGTCATGTCAATAGACTTCCACCCCTCAGCTGATTACAGATTCTGATTCTGGCTATACAACCTACAAAAACAAACAACGCGTTAGTAAAGTTGCGAGTCAATCAGCCAGTGGCTTTGCAGGTCTTGCCTATTTTCTACAGGCTGTACGATCTAAGCTCCCGACAACGTACAACTAAACCCATTATTCAATTTTCCAGCCACTAAGCAGAAGCCTTACGTTGCGAATAAACACTCTGCCGCGTACATTATCCCAATAGAACTTCCGTATCCCGGCCAGACGAACGACCGGGACGGCCAGGTACGCAAATAAACCGCACACCGCGCGTGTGTGTATTTATAAGCATTTCGTGGTTTTATCCGTGCAAGCGCCCGCTGAGGAACGGCTCTGCATGTAAGCCACCGGCAAGATGTAAATTTCCTTCCTCATACGCTTTTCCACCTCAACTCCGTTAGGCGTGTGGTAGAACCGGCCTAATCTATCCGTTCTACTATCCAGTTTGCCAATTCAATTTCCTGCCTAGGTGCTGTCGTTGTCATCGCCATCGTTGTCGGTCGGATGTGGTCCTAGTTGTTCTCGGTAAAGGCCACCACCGCAAGACCACGTTCGCTCGTGCGCCGTGTCTTGGCGGGTGTTGTGTGGAAACAAAAAATAAAGAGTGGAGTTAGGTTGAAAAGGATACTTACCCAACACGTCCAGATCTATCCGACAGTTTTTCGTTGGCGACTTCTGGAAATCCACCCGGCATCTACGGAAGTGAAAAGAAAACAACAAAGTGAAAGGTGTATCGTTAGGCGTAATTGAAAGGAAATTAGCTCAGACGGGATTACTCCAAATGCAAATAAGTTATTTCTAATGCTGCACCGACAGATCCGGTATAATCCTCTTAGGGTATCTACGGATCCATTAAAGGAGTATTTATTTGAAAAAAAAGGCCAATGGACTAAGCTCGTTTTTTTTCTTGTTGAAAAGTTCAATTATAGCTCTCTTGCTACTCGCGAACTCGAATGACGCTTTTATTATCATTTTCTTTGAGAAACAATATAAAACTTTTTAAGGACTTGGGAAAAACAATAAAACCGAACTATCTTTTGTTTCAGTCCACTAGGAACAATTACACTATTTCTGACAATATGCGCTTGCGAACCATCAGAAAAAAATCGATTATTTTCAGCTTGTCATTCGAGATTCATGGGATCCACTTTGACTCCCGCAGCCGGCAGACATTAGTTACGAGGGAAAATTTTTGCCCGTCCAGTACCACCACCTGCACTGCCGAAGTTTATTGCTTCGTCATTAGAACAAACGACCGGGTATAAATCTGAAGATTAGTGCGAAAAAGCCTACCGCGCCTTTCCGTTTCCTTTCCCACCAGAAAGAGACATGGTCGGAATTATAAACAGCCACCGAACCGAGCTTCGGTGCTGCAGTTAGGCTGCTGCTGCCGGTTACCGACTTTCGATGGGACAACGTACTTCAAATTTACCACCTACATTGGAACCCTTAGCTAGTAACACACAGTCGTTTGTTTTTGAAGGAAATGGAAGCAGGGTGGGAAAGAGCATTGGTAGAAATTTTACGACCATACCAGTAATAAATGGGGAATCAATTGCAAAACGATGTGCTCTGGCAGGGGCTCAGAGCTTAGTTGACATCAGCACTAATAGCACTGGGAGGGCGTCTTTTGAGTGCGGAGACTGAAATACCACTACTCTGGGATTGAGCATTGTCAAAATTGGATTAGGTGGATTTTCAGGGAAAAGTCAAATGCAGTAGAAGAGGCTGATCTTGTTTGAAAATTCATCTTGCAACTAGACCAATTAGCTGCTCGTTTGGTAGGAATTCGGTTTAGTTTGATTGGGTTTTGGTGCAAATTGAGAACAATGCTTTAACTTTCGCAGTTCCAGAAAGGCTTGCAGTCTTTTTAATGGTTCCGATCATCGTCTTTCAATTATTGTTTATGATGTTTGATTTTCTATTATCGACTATTGATTTTCGACATCCATTTTTGGTTGTTGACGAATATTTCCGGAAAGTTCTATGAACAGAAAAATGAATAAGGTTTTGGAGAGGAATCCGAATCTCTCTATCTGGACTGTGGTTCGAAAAGTAGGAATGACACCAGGTTTCGTTCAGAAATCAAAGAAGCGTTCCGGTTTGAAGTTCTACGAAGTTAAGAGAGTCCCCAATCGCGAAGATAAGCAAAATTTGACGGCAAATACACGTGCTCGAAAACTGTATTGCAATTTTTTGAGAATATGGTTAAGCGTTGTTTCAGTAATGGACGATAAAGCATGCGTCGTAGAAGACTTCAAACAATTTTTAGTTTTGGTTTATTACACTGCAATGGTATACATTATGCTTATTTTTGAATTTCCAGTCGAAAGAAGAAAGTTGAAGAGGTTTGGTATGAGACAAGATCGCAAGGTTAACGTAGAAATACAACAGCCGTCTGAAAGCGATAAATATCGGAAATAATACTATTTCAACTTGTTTTTCTCACTGCTTCTCCAGACTTCACATGACACAATATTGGATTTATAAGTGGCAATAAAGTCTATTTTTGGCCTCTGTTTATCATTTCAATTACGGAAATACCCATATTGGGGTTATTTGATAATTTTTGGCTGTTCTCCGGAACCCAAAAGTCACAAATTTGGATTCCAAAATCACGTTTGGAGTTGGTTTTCTACCATTGGGCATCATCTCAGTTCCGAAAATACCGATATTAGGTCGCATTCGGCCATTTCTGACATTTTTCTGGAAACCGGAAGTCACCATATTAAACATCTAAATGGCGTCTTAAGTTGCGGTTTCAAGACATCATTCTGGTTTCGGAAATATCCATGTTGGTTGGTATTTTGCCATTCTAAGCTTAGTTTCAAAATAATGTCTGGGATCAAGTTCCAGCCTCCCAAATTGGCTGGTATTTGGGACTCGAAGTGGTTGAAATTTGTATTCAAAACAAGTCACTATATTTTTCAATTGTACAATAGTTAGTAGTTATACTAATCGGTGACCGGCCGAACCATAAATTTTTCTTTGATATTAAAATTAAAAAATAGAATTTTTCTAATTTTACACTAACTGCCAGATGTGAGGACATGTGTGTTTTGATTTCCAAATTTCGACTCTCCGCTTTTCATTTTTAATTTCTTACTTTCTGTTTACTAGTATTCCAATCCCATATTTTGTATTCCATATTCCATATTCCAGATTACAGATTCCACACTCCAGATTTTAGAATCCAGATTTTAGATTCTAGATTCAGTTTCAGGGCTCCAAAATCCAGATTGCAGATTATAGTTCGCTGAATCTAGATTCCAAATTTTAAACCCCAAACTCCAGGTTCCACACTCCGGATTCCATAAGCCAGATTCTATACTTCAGACTCAAAGTTTCAGATTCTGGATTCTAGATTCATGTTTCCAGATTCTAGATTCCAAACACCGCATTTCACTTTCCTGATACCAGTCTCCAGATTTTAGATTCCAAATTCTGGATCTCATGTTCCAGATTTTGAACTCCATACTCTAGAATACATATTCCAAATTCCAGATTTTAATCTCAAGAAAATAGATTCCAGATTCCAGCCTACAGATTCCAGATGTCCGATTTTGGATTTCAGGTTTCAGACATTAAGTTCTAAATTTAAGATTTCAGATTCTGGATTACAGATTCTAGATTCCCTCAGACCTCAAAATCCAGATTTCAGATTTAAGTTTGCTGAATCCAGATTCCAAATTCTAAACCCCATGTTCCAGATTCCAGAGTGTATATTCTGAGTTTCAGATTCAATATTTCAGTTTCTGGATCCTAGATTCCAGTTTTCAGATTCTAAGATTCTAGATTCCAAACTTCAGATTTCTAGTTTCTGATTTTAGATTTCAATTTGTGGCTTTTAATTTCCAGATTTCATACTCCAGAATTCAAATTCAAGGTTCCAACCTACAGATTCAAGATTTTAGATTCCCGATTCCTAATTTCAGATTTCGGATACCAGATTTCAGGTTCCAGATTGTGGATTCCAGATTTCAGGTTCCAGATTGAGGATTCCAGATTTCAGGTTCCATATTGAGGATTCCAGATTTTAGATTCCAGATTGCAAACTTCAGATTTAAGAGTCCACATTCCAGAATTCAAATTCAAAATTCCAGTTTCATGCTCCGAATTATCAGCCCTAGACTCCTGGTTCCAAATTACAAACCCCAGATTTCAGATTTCAGGTAACAGAATTTCTAATTCAAGATTTCGGATTCTGGAACCCGGATTCCAGTTTTCGGATTCTAGATTCCGAACTCCAGATTTTAGACTACAGCATCCAGATTTCAGATTACAGAATCAAATTCCAGATTCTAATTAACTGAATCCAGATCTCAAATTCTAATTCCAAAATTCCAGGAGCCGGATTTCAGAATATCGATTTTAAATTTCTGATTCAAGATTTCAAACTCCAGATTCCAAATTTCACGATATAAATTCGAGGCTCCACATACCAGATTCCAGACTCCGAATTTCAGAATAAATATTCCAGGTTCTGGATTACAGATTTCAGTTTTCAAATCTTAGATTCCGAACTCCAGATTTCAGATTCCAGAATCAAATTCCAGATTCTAATTTGGTGAATCCAGATCCCAAATTCTAATTCCCTAAGTCCAGATTCCGGATTTCAGAATCTCGATTTTAAATTTCCAAACTTCACATTCCAGATTCCATATTTCAGATTCCAGATTTCAGACTTAAGATTCCAGCAGCCAGTTTCCAGATTCCAAAATTGAAATTCCAGATTTAAGATTAAAGATTCCACATTTCATATTATAGAACTCAATTCCAGATTCTAGTTTAATCCTAAGACTACAGATTCCGGAATTAAAATTTCAGATTCAAGATTCCAAATTCCAAATTTAAAATTACAGGTTTTGGAATTGTGGATTTTAATTTCCAGATTTCATACTCCGAATTCCAGATTCTAACTTGGTGAATCCAGATCCCAAATTCTAAATCCCGCAGTCCAGATTCCGGATTTCAGAATCTCGATTTTAAATTTCTGATTCAAGTTTCCAAACTCCACATTCCGGATTCCACATTTCAGATTCGAGGTTTCAGACTTAAGATTCTAGCAGCCAGATTCCAGATTCCAAAATTGAAATACCAGATTTAAGATTACAGATTCCACCTTTTATATTCTAGAATTCAATTCCAGATTCTAATTTAATCCTAAGACTACAGATTCCGGAATCCAAATTTAAGATTCAAGATTCCAAACTCCAATTTTAAAATTACAGATTTTGGAATTGTGGATTTTAATTTCAAGATTTCATACTCCGAATTCCAGATTCCAAACTTCAGATTTAAGGTTCCGAATTCCAGAATTCAGATTCCAAATTTTAGATTTTAAATTACAGATTCCTGATTCCACATTTCAGTTCCATAATCCAGACTCTAAACTCTAGCCTCCAGATTCCAAACTCCAAACCATGGATTCCAGATTTAATATTCCAGATTTTTGAATTTTAGATTTTATTTTCAAGATGTCACACTCCAAATTCCAGATTTCAAACTTCGGATTGAAGATTCCAGATTCTAGATTTTAGATTCAAGATGCCGGATTCTAGATTCCAAACTTCTGATTTAAGATTCCGAATTCCAAAATTCGAAATTCCAGATTCATACTCCAGATTCTATACTCTAGACTCCAGGTTCCAAATTACAAACCCCAAATTCAGATTCAGATTCAGAATTGAAGATTCAAGATTTCAAAAACTGGAATCCAGATTCCAGTTTTCAGATTCTAGATTTCGAGCTCCAGATTTCAGATTCCAGAATCTTGTTTGGTTAATCCAGATTCCAATTTCTAATTTCCAAATTCCAGATTCCGGATTTCAGAATCTCGATTTTAAACTTCTGATTCAAGATTCCAAACTCCAGATTCCAGATTCCACATTTCAGAGCTTCGAGGTCTCAGATTTCAGATTCCAGCAGCCAGATTCCAGATTCCAAATTCCAAAATAGAAATCCCAGATTTAGAATACTGATTACAGATTTCATATTCTAGAACTAATTTCCAGATTCTAGTTTAATACTAAGACTCCAGATTTCGGATTCCAAATTTCAAATTCAAATTCCAGATTTTGGAATTGTGGATTTTAATTTCCAAATTTCATACTTCGAATTTCAGATTCCAAACTTCAGATTCAAGGTTCTGAATTCCAAAATTTAGATTCCAAATTTTAGATTCATAATACCTGATTCCAGATTCAAAATTTCAGATTCATACTCTAGACTCTAAACTTTAGACTCCAGATTACAAATTTCAAACCCATGATTCCGGATTTCAAACTCAATGTTCCAGATTATAGAATTGGGCTGTTTAGCTATATCAGTTTTAATATCACCTGAAAGAGCTGCATTTTCTGAGCAAAGCGTGATTTTCGAAAATTTTATATCGTCATTCAATTTTTAAATCAATATACTCGAAATCGCTACGATGAAAGTTCGCCTATATACCAACTGTTATTGCAGCGATTTAGAGCGATATTTATCCTTTTTTTAAAAATCGAAGGACAATGATATAGAATTTCGTTTTGCTGAGAAAATTACACTCTTTCTGTTGATATATGAAAATCAGGAATCCGTGAGTAGCTAAACAACCTAATTGTGGGTTTTAATTTCCAGATTTCATGTTCCAGATTTCAGATTCCAGATTCCAAACCTCACATTTAAGATCACAGATTTTAGACTTTAGATTTCAGATTTAACATTCCAAACTTCAGATTCAAGGTTCCGGATTCCAGAGCTCAGATTCCAAATTGTAGGTTCTGAATTGTCATTCTTGATTTCAAATTCCAAACACCAGATCACAAATTCGGGACTTAAGATTCCGAACTTCAGATAACAGATTCCAGTTTTAAGATTCCGGATTCCAGACTCCAGATCTCTGATTTCAGATTCCAGATACCAAACTCAAGATTTAAGGTTCAAGATGCCAGGTTTGAGATTCCAAATTTCAAATTTTAGGTTATGTATTTTAAAATATTAAATAAATATATATTACAAATATATTACCGACTTTAGACTTCAGATTCAGATTGCTGATTTCAGATGCTGATTCCGCATTCCAGATTCTGAATTACAGATTTCAGATCCAAAAGTTTGGATTCCAGATTCCATTTTTTATAATACATTTTTTTCCATTTTCGCTATACAATTCTCACATTTTTTTTTCCTTTTCATTCAAATTTTTCAAATATTTTTCAAAATCTATGTAATGTTTCTTATTTTTTGTGGCCTTGGTTTTTGTTTTGAGTTTGGTTTAGATCTTATGCTTAATTTTGGTCTTCGTGTTGGTCATATTCTTGATCGTTAACAGGCAGAAATATTGCTATAGAACACAGTACTTCCACAGGTTAGAATTATTTTACGGAGTTAAATCAGGCGGTAGCCATAAATTACGTAATGCGCCTAGGAAGGCCGAATTGTTACATAGGGGAGGGAGAGCTAACGATGTCGTTTTGTGCTGTTAGTTTTTTTTTTAATACAACTAAAGGATGGTTAAAATCGTATCAGAGAATTATCATGAGAGATCCTGTTGGATTTTGATCACGCATAATACGCGATGTTTTGTATCGTCTCTCGAGAAGAAAACCTATGTGACAAATAAATTGCCGAAATAAAACTCCGTGAACTCCGAAGCCTGTTAACTGTATACGAGATTATCGTCGCTCGTTAATACGATGTTTCGATTGTCTCATTTGCTCCAATCGGTAATTCATTATCGTCTCCCGATCCGATCGAGCCGTGGAACGAAAATCTTTGGTTTGAATCACCTTGTGAGTTAGAGTGTCCCGAAAATCGTAAAATTGTATCGCAAACCAAAAACTCAGGGAGGGAAAAAACTGCAAGCGTTAGACCAACTAAAAGGCAGCACAAAACAAGGATACCAGATTTATAGAATTGTCTGCGAAATGCAGATTTTCAGAGTCCGTGGCCTATTTTGTTTTTTTCAGATGGCAAATATTTGTTGTTACTTTTTGCATAGCTTGCAAACTTTTTTCGAATCTACACTAAAGTCGCTTTTTACATGCAGTGTAAAAAAAACCGCGTAAATTCCTGAATCCGCGTAAAAAAACCGCGTAAATTCCGGAATTAGCGTGAAAAAAGCCGCGTGAAAAGTGTATTTATATTTGCGGATTTGTTTTTCCAAAATCTGTGCAGGTTTTTGCTTGTATAAAAAAAAAACTTTGATATCGGGAAACATACATCACTGAACAACCCTTCGATGCAAATAAAACCGACTAACAATGGTACATTGAGTTGACAATGACAACTGCAAGCAACATTTTGTTAAGCGATGAAAAACCTATTTTACTTTCAACACTTGCGACTCAGGAAGAAAGGGGGATGATTGTTCAAGCGATCGCAATCACTTCTCTTTTCCGATAATTATCGTCTCGCGATTCTTCTCTTTTGTTTTGACACTTGGATTCTATCAGCGAAGAGTGAATCATCGGTTTGTAGAGCTATTGGAAATTCCATCTCTGAGAGAGAATGAATTATCTCAGCAAATCTCCGAATCGGTTCACTCGGACTGGCATACCGTACGATAAATGCTAGAACAGACTGAGAGACGAATTTGATTCACACGCTGAAAAAGATTGAATGTTTATCGCCGATCACCATCATTGGGGGAGGGGTCTGAAATCTAGATTTTAAGCGTTACATAATTTGTGTACGACGCCTAAGACGTATTCTACGTCAAAATACACACCGTTTTATTTTTCAGGAAATTAATTATTTCAAAAAGAATGGATTGTTTATTATACGTACAAACTACAAAGAACAAGATTACAAAATATTAGAAAAAATGTATATAGTTATGGATAAATATCTCAAAAAACTCACTTTTCAAATTGATTTTTTTTCTGCAAAAACTACACAATGTTAGCTGAGAATTGGTAGTTGTTGAACTTGGAGAAATAAAAAACAAAAAAGCTGAAAGTGGTCAAAATATTTTTTTTTGATTTTTTTTACAGAGTATATTTTTTTAGATTCCGACCTTCTAACTAGAACTCGAAAAAAACTAGAAAAACAAATTGTACAAGATAAGAAATTATACCAATTATATAAAGCTGTAAATCTGCAGCTATGTACATAGAGCTTGTCATTACCATATTTCAACTAACTGAAAATCATGCACTGGATTGTTCAATCTTTGACATGCAATAAATTATTCCAGGAAAGATTTGAAATTTTGTTCTCTATCTGCCCGAGCAGTAGGTCTACATATTTCTCGGTAACTGGTACAAACGTGAAGCAAACAGCTTTCCAGAAGTTTTGCTTTGCTCGAAAGGTAATAATTATTTTGGATGGAAAACATTTTCCACCGTCAGTCGAACTGATCATCCACTAAAAATTACCTCCCAGATTGAAGGGATAACAAACTTTACAGTCACTATCTCCAATCAGAAGCGTTGGTATAATAAATCTTTCGATTTTGTTATTTTTTACCATGTCCTGCCCAGCTTTTTTCCACCCTTCTGGGGAAGTCTTCATCATGTTAGCGTGAATAGACAATGTGGGAAGGCATGGCAACTAACTGTGTGTGCATGCAAAAAAGGAATTTCAGCTACGGCAGGCAGGCTCGCATGGAAAGCATACACGATTCCGATTAGACAGACGCTCGTTAGGGCAACAACGATGGCAAATCACAGTTCTAGCAATAGAGAAGTACACTAGGATTCTAAGCCCGTCGAAGTACTTGGGTTGTGATAGAAAAAATAAACAAAATGAGGAAGAAGGTTCGACAGTTGAAGAGTGAAGACCACGTTTTTCCTTCGGTTTCAAGCTGGACGAATTGAATATTTATATGCAGAAAAAGGTCGGTTGACCGGCTTACTATCGATGAATGAGAAACTTTTGCCCGACAGCGGTAATCGAAAGTGGGATTATTTTGAAAGCCGTAATGATAATGTTGTTTTGAAATTTTGCCCTTACATCGTAACGGTTTTAACTAAGTGGCTCCGAGAGTTCAACCTGTTTCACTAGCGTTTAAAAATTCACATCAGAAGCATAAATATTTCCACATATAAAAGAGAATCAATTTCGTAACATTGTGTAGTCAGCTGAGATAAATCAATGAGAGATACGTTTCGGTAGTTGCATAATGACTTCATAAACATATTTTCGAATATTTGAGTCTGTCTTGATTAGGTTATAGGTCCGGTATCTACGCGTGCGATTTATTTTTGCGGTGTTACATCATCAACCGGAATGAGTTCGGAACGCGTTATGATTTCCGTAGAAGATATAATGAACTCGTACGCGCGATATTTGTTATTATGAACCCGGTATTAGAACTCAGCGCATCGTTTACCAAAACGAAACCTGCTGCAAACCTTACCCTTTCCTCCAACATCCCAGTGATTTCTCGTGGAAGTGCAGAGGTGTTCTCGGCTTCCAGTAAAGCGAATATCACGTCAACATATTCACATACACATTCCTTCTTTGACCTGCATTCGGATGCGGCCGGCGCTGGTATTGCCTAATATAAAGATTAAGGTCACCAGTTTTTACACATTGAGGATGAATGTTAATCCCAAGCATCATCCATTGGTTCTCTGTGTAATTACAGCTGATCTGGCAATAACGGAGAAGCAACCGCGGGCGGTCAATCATGCTCATGCTCATGCTCATATAAAAGAGAATCAATTTCGTAACTTTTATGACCATACGACGGAGTGGAGTGCATTTTTCAAGCTGCTGAAAATTGAGCGGCGTTTCGGTTGACACGTCATTAAATTCGTGAGCCAACCTAATCCTCGTGAACACATTTTACTGCGTCTTAGGACGGCATCGATTAGCGATCTGATAAAGTAAAGTAGTACCGAGGGGGTAGTAGGTACAAGAAGCGTCCGGCCTGGCGGACCGAGTTTCGATCGTGAGCGAAATATAGCATGTGCTAACCCAGCCTTCTAAGTTAATCCACGCTATAAATTTGCCTATCAAAGCAGGCCTCGGGTCGTAAAGCCTGCTGATATGGGACTCACGCCATTAGGAAGTGAAGTGTAAACTTTGCATTTATTCTGGGAAGACAACCTTTCCCTTTGAATTTACCCCTGCGTACTTTTGTGTGTGGGTGGAAAGGGCTGGGAGGGGGGAGGACAGACACCGGAAGGCGTAGATTTCCACCTCACTTAGTCGGCGAAAAGTAAGCTAATGGTTGTTAAAAGTGATATTTTGCAAGCAGTTGGCTGCCTCCCACGTCAGTTAGAAGAGATTCGATGGAAAAATATTCAAATTTCGTTGAGATTTTATGGCTTTCAAGTCGGTTGCTCCCCGTTGTATGTCGAATTTCGGCGCAGCTGTTGTTGAGCTGGTGAACTCTGACTTGAAAAGCAAACACCGTCGAAACGGTGCTCTCAGTTTGCATATAGGTACCCAACAACGGTTCTGGTGGACCACAAATTAGCGCACATATGCATGACACCCTTTCATAAGGGGGTGAACGACAGGAATGGGCAGTCGACAATAGCGACCGGGGTTGATACGTGTTGCCAAGGTAATACCACGCGAATTCATCCGTGTACACTTCTGGATGCGTAAATAAAATCAGTCGTTTCCTCGGATGCGGTTAGTGAAATGTTTTCCTGGTGGATGATATCAGCTTTCTAGGTTAGGGCGTGGGTTGGTGGATTCATCGCTGTTTGTTCTGTATTGTTTGGGGGTGGAAAAAACATACGCTTGATGTGTTCGTTTTTATTTATAGATTTGAACTGAAAATATTTGTATTTTTAGTATTCAATCAAAATATTGAAAAATTATACATATTTTCAAGATGATAGAAAATCTGAAACATTTGTTACTTTGTTCTGAATAAATTAAAATATTTTAGCCTTAAAGAGACTCATTTAATAATTAATCTTCGGGAAGTCCTTAAAAGAAATTACTTCCGAAAACGAAAGCTACTCCAGTAACGACTGGTGTGCTGAACATTTCAAGGTTCGGAGCAGTCTTTTTGGCACGAACAAACAGCTATAAATTTAGGTTTAGGCTCAGGTAAAATTAACGTATTTCACAATCATATCCCACTCACCTGTACAAACCGGCATCATCCTGTTTGATGTTCTTTATCCGGAGCGCCGGTGGATTGGTTTCGTAGTAGAAGTACGCCTTCGACTTGAGTACCGCCTCGTCCGACCAGTGAATCGCCTGCTGCAGGCTTTTTCCCCGGGCGTCGAATCTGCCAGTTAGAAAAAGAGAGAAAGAGAAAAAAAAAAGATCAGTGCTAATACCGAAGTTTGGATGGAGTTTTAAGCTGCCACGCGGAACTCTCGTACTCGTGATTTCGGATTACCAGTCGAATAGATAAAATTGGACTAAGGTCTAAAATGAAATTCTCCCCCAATAAAGTTGAAAAGTTGATCACTAACATAAACAGTACCGGTGAATGTTTGACTCGACACAGGAAATTACAAACTCTGGGTGTATTTATGGTTGAGACTCTGTTCGGTACTAGCTAAAGCTAAAGGTAGCAGAAAAAATCTCTGCATATTTGCAAAGTAACTTTTGCTTCCGGAAATTGGAAAACATGAGATAGCTAACTGGAAGCTATTGAATAGTTGAAACACGAAATACACGTTCCTCCTGGGTCAAACTGGAAGCTGTGCGTTTGGTTTGAATGCCAAGGAAAGGTATCACCAGTAGAAAATGTACCGTCATTACCCAGCGCTTCTAAAACATTCGCCCATCATCAAAAGCCACTCTGTTCTGTAAGCCTCTTCCCCCCTCCCTCTCCTCGAGTAAGTACACTGAAATGATTTTCTAGCTTCCCTCCATTAGCAGCTCGCTTCATGGAATCTCTAATCTGCTGTAATATTCACCCATTTCTGAAAAATTAATTGACTTACTAGGCACACAGAGACAACCTGTCATGCCGTCAGTTGCGAATTCCCCCGTGCGATGGGTTGTGACTTTGTTCGAAATCAGTCCCAAAATAAGCGGATCAAATACACACTCGCAAAATTCCACGGCTGCGTAATATTTCATATCGTAGGCGGGAATTAAACAATAATTTATGAGGACCTGTTTTGTGTGAAGTGTCACCATCGGTGGAGCGAAATCTCATATCGCCAAGTACGGGCGACATGAATGGAAACGAGTGCTCTCGTGCCAGTTTGAAGTCCTCATTTGGTGGTAGCTTTTCTTGCCATTGTAAAAAGTACTCTCGGTGTGTGCCGTACCCTGTAGAATGTTTGTGAATGTGTAGCCAACGACGGGAAATTGAAGAACGCGGCTTTGAAAATATGTGTACACCGTACGCGAGTAATTCAGCAACCTTTCACGCATTATTGTCCCATCTGTAGAAAGAACACAGGGAAAATGGGGAACAGCTCTAGTAGCGGCTGTCACGTAGGATGTAACTTACTAGATGAAGCAATTTTCTTTGCAGTTGTCATGTCCCTTAAGTTTTTCTGACGAAGATGAAAAATAGAAAAAAGTAGGAAGCAAAATTCGATAAACATGCCATAATACGACCATCAAGCGTGATATGAGTCTTTTCGCTGTCTTCATTCACGACAGACAGCGCGCTTACAGATAGAGTTGCACCTACCTACTGTTTTCTGTGGGGGGAAAACTTTGCACAACAGCTTTTAAGCATCAAACGAAGCGACAAAAAAAAGCGATTCTCGACTGGCTTCGGTAATAAGAATACGTAATCGCATTGTTTGCCGCAACAGGAAACACTGCAGACGGAAATGGAAGCAGAAAAAAGAAAAGATTCACTTCCGTTAGACTGTAGGAGTGAAATGATGAGAATAGAATGGTGAATTTGATAGAACATAATTTTTGTGTACGGATTCTGCGGGTTACGTTGTGTCAGCAAGGTTGTGTTAAGGCTTCCATCAATGAACAATGAAAAAGGTACTAATTTGGAGCTATTGCAACTTTGACAGTTTTTATTTCTAGTACAAGAAGTTTAAAGATGTTGTTAAGGTTGCTTCTGTCATGAGCTAAAAACAGTCGTTCATGTTGTTACTTTTTTTAAGCTTACCTACATACAAAGTTTTTCGAGTCTGCAAAAATTATAGAGTCCGCAGTTGAGTAGTTTGGTTTTTCCTGGGTTTTGGTTTATGGATTTCGTATTTTTCGAAAAATTACGATTGAATGGTAAAAAACTAATCCTTGATCAATTTCGCCTACAGTCAACACGGAAGTGAATTTTTTCATTTCTCTGCTTCTCTTTCCGTCTGCAGTATTTTCTATGGCGGCAGCTTCTATGGCGGAATCGATTTTTTCGATTTTGAATGCTAGATTCAACAATTAGCTGTACAGTTATGGGTTTGTCTACGTCACTTATAGTTACCAAGAAAGAAAAAACCTTATCGCTACGCTTGTTCTACCTGCTTACAGAGTGTACACAAACTTTCGTCCGCTCCTGTACAAATGTCAAAACGTATTAGCGCTTGCTCTTGGTTTGTTATTGTTGTGTGTGTACTAAAGCATGTGAGAAGTTATTTTTTATCTTCTAGTCGCTACTTATTATTCCGTTTACTAATGTCAAGTAATCGTTTAGCTATTATCAACTTGCATCAGCTAGGAAAACGCAATTGCGAGATTGCACGGAAGCTTGGCTTTGCTCGTTCTTTGGGGTCTCGTGCAATTAAACGATTCAGGGAACTTGGTAATGAGACTGATCGTCCAGGAAGAGGAAGAAAATGCACTGTCAACACTTCTGCAAACCGAAAAATCATAAAAAATAGAGTGGAACGGAATTCCAGGGTCTCTTTGCCGAAAATTGCCAATGAGATAGACATCGCAGGTTTGGCTACCCGAGTAAAGTTGAACAACAAAACGATAACATGATGTGATGCCTTTGATAACAAGGCAAGCCAAATCCTATAACATGATATTCTATATTTAGATAACAGAGAAAAACAAAGTGAATCCAAAAATGCCATGATTTGTTATTCAGATGCCCTGAGAGCTGTTATCTTATTTTATTCGGGTAATCGATAGACAGGTTTGGCTAATCGCAAAAAAAGAACTTGAACTCAATGCCTAAAAGTTACAAAAATGTTCATGCTTGCTCACGGAAGAACACAAAACTTCAGCGTCGGGCCGTTGGTTGGTTCACTGTTAAACAAGCACATAAACATCAGAATGATAGGAGTTCGTCAACAGAAGCTCCGGATGTATTGCCCGTTATTGAACGACACCAAAATCCACGTTCAGTTATGGTTTGGGGTTGAATTTGCGCCAATGGTAAAACACCGCAGGTTCTCGGGGAGGGGTCAAACAAAACAAAGAGAATAAACATGCCGTGACATATTAGAAGCAGTAGTACTTCCCTGGGCTCAGCAGCACTTCAGCGATGATAGTTGGACATTTCAGCAGGACTCGGCACCAGCGCATAGAGCAAAGACAACACAAGAGTGGTGCAGAGCCCATTTTCCAGATTTCATCACTACTCTAGAATGGCCACCCTACTCTCCGGATCTGGATCCAATGGATTACAGTGTTCCCGGACGCAAAAAATTCGATTCGGATAGATTCTCTAGGATTCCTCACATTGGATTCCTGAGCGTCCTTGAAAAGGATTCCTGAAAAAGAATCCTCAGGAATGCCCTGTATATGGCTCTAGGATTCTTGAAATAAGAATCGTGAGTGGGAATCCTCCGGATCGTGCTTGCGATTTCTTTCATGATTCCGTCACCGAGTTATAGGTATCCTGGGGATGGATTCTCTGCATTTTAGTAAGGGTATGGTCGATTTTAGAGGCCAGGGTTTGTACTTTGTAGTCCCTGAAACATGCGTTGAAGCGAGAATGGGACAATTTAACTTCGGAGGAGCTGCGGCTCATAGCGCATCACTTTGGGAAACGTTTGAGCTTGTGAATTCGTGCAAAAGGGGGCCTATTCGAAACTGGTTAATTTATTCTATTACCCCAAACCTCATATTTTCACGTCATAGAAAAATTTCCCTATGATAAAAAAAATCAGCCAAAAAACTTGTATACACTTTTCTATTGTCACCCTGTATTTCGGCAGCATGCGGCCGTCTTAGTTTCCCATAGGAAACAAGGTGTCTAGTATCAGTATTATTCCGGTGTAGGAATGTCGGAAAATTATACTGTTTCGGATTGGGAACGGGTGCATCGAATGTTTGTCTGTCTGTGGGAACAGCGTTTTGTGACTGTAAATGGTTTATTGACCAACATACGCAACGTGCGTTGCACGTTAAGCAGTGTCGCTAATGATAGTAGGAAAACAATGATTCTTTTACGTGGTTCTCTCCTATTCTCTCTTTTCAATATTTCTCCGAACATTTATTTCTACTTGAACGTAATCTGTATTGAGAGTGAGTGACATAAGCATGCGAACGCCGTGACGTTGCTCACTTCCTCTTAACCTGTTTTTTGTCATACTTGGGGTTTTTATTGTTCATTAAAAAATTGGAATTTTTAGCATTGTTATTTGGGTTTCGGGTGCGTTATTTTTATTTTCCTATATATGTATGGTTCTGAAGTCTCGTATAGAAAGTTTGGTTTTTAGTTTATAGAAGATTAATACCACCTTTTTTTAAACTCCTTTCCAGGAAAAAAACTTAGATGCGCCACTAGTTCAGTCTATTGTTTATAATTTTTAATCTTCAGCCTTCAGTCTTTATTCTTCCATCTTTTATCTTATTTGCTGAGCACTCTGGTAACAAGTTCTGTAGTTGGATATAATTTGTTTCCATTCTCAATTTTATTAACCTCTGGGTTCGTAGATTAGGGATTTCAAATTTTGGCATTTGGAATCTGTATTATAAATTGAGAGTTTTTGTCTTTGTTGATATTTGAAATTAAACTTTAATACTTTAAGTTTGGATTCGAAGTTTTGCACTTTGGATTCAGGATTGTAAATTAGGGTTTTATTTCTGTACATGTTATTTTTTTTTTCATTTTTTGTTTCAATTCCTGTTCAAATAATTAAAAAAAAAATTCGTGGTTTTAATTTTAAAGGGTAAATTTAGGGTTGAGATGTTGAATTTTTGCGTTTGTAAATCTTAATTTAGACTTTGGATTCTGGATTATTCTGGATTTTGATTCCTCAATATAATATTTGGAATTTGGATTGTATACTCTAGAAGCTGGATTCTTGGCTTGCGATTCTAGATTTCTGATTTCTGAAGTTGGTATAATTTTGTTTTAATAAAATTTTGAATGCTGGAGACATGATTATAAATTTTGTAATTTTGAATTTGGAATAATGATTTCATATTTTTATTTTGTACAATAAATTTCAGTTAAAAGATTTCGGTTTCCTGGTTGTTAAAATTGTATCTTGAGTTTCGGATTTTGGTTCACTGATCGATACATACTGGATTGTAATTATCAGTATTATTAGTCTAGTTTCAAAATTAAGACTTTAAATTATAGACTCTATTAAAAAATTACAACGAATATTTCAAATTTATTATTTCATTTCTGAGCTACGATTTCAATTTTTTGTATACTCTGTTCAAAATTTGAAGTTATCTCTTTTTCCAGATTTTGAGTTTCAAATTTTTAAGTTTGAGGTTAACTTCATATTCTGAAATTTGACTTCATATTGACTGGATTTGATAGTGGTCAGTCTGAAGCCCAAAATGAAGTATTATAAATTTTCAGTATTTACACCAAAAATTTTTTCGTGAAATCTGATCTACGATTACTTTAATCCTTAAACGAAAAACGTGATTGGAATGATGTCTATATCTTGACCGTTTTTAAGTTATTGAAGAGAGCAACCCAATTAGTTACTAGTTTCACATAAAGTGTTTCCCATATCAAACCATGCATCTCGGGAAAAATGCTGTAGAAAATTACCTAGTTCAGAGTGTAATGTTTACATTATATTTCCATCGCAGTCAGTTTTACGAATATTGGAAAAAATGCTGTTACCCGAAAAGCAACTTAATGGATTGATTTTTCGCAAGCACCTGGAAAATCGTCTACGCTCTCATCAAGACATCGGAAAACAACTTGGAATCGTGCAGTCATCGGTGAGTCAAATGTCTGTCTGTCTTTGGAAATGAGGTTTTGTGACTAAACATGGCTCCGGGAAAACAGGCTGCTGCACGAAACGGTTTATTCAAATAGTACGTGCGTTGCACGTTAAGCGGTATCGCTAATGGTAGAAGGAAAACACTTAACCTTCTACATGGTTCTCTCCTTTTTTTCTTCTCCATATTTCTCCACACTCATATCTCCTACAACGTAACCCGTTGTTTCTTTCTCTCTCTCTCTCTTTCTCTTACTCTCTCTTTATATCTCTATCTATATTTTACTCTCTCTATCTTTCTCTCTTTATCTCTTAACCTGTATAGCACTTCAATAATCTCAAAATTTACCTTAATTTTCATGCACCCCCTCAAAAAACAATCTAGGCTGCACCACTGGTTCAGTCTCTAG
Organism: Wyeomyia smithii; assembly: GCF_029784165.1. Lineage (NCBI taxonomy): Eukaryota > Metazoa > Arthropoda > Insecta > Diptera > Culicidae > Wyeomyia > Wyeomyia smithii. The sequence goes on along the minus strand of NC_073696.1, from coordinate 270,647,932 downwards.
AGTCTAGAGTTAATCGTTAGCCTCTAGTCTCTATACTTAAATCTTCATTGCTGAGCATTCAGGTATTAATTTCAGTATTTTGACATAATTTTTTTTTGTTTTGTTTACTTCTGAATGCGGGTGCTTAGATTGGGAACTTGAAGTATGTATTATAAATAAACATTTTTTGTCTTTGTTAATATTTGTAATTAATACTTTCTTACTTTAAATTTGTATAAAAGATTCAAAATTATGGATTTAGGTTTTTATGTTGTACAGTACATGTTATATTTTTCTTTCTTTTTAATTCCTGATCCATACAGCAAATTAAAAAACTTCATGATACTATTTCTTAAATGGTAAATTGTGGGTTCAGATGTTGAATTTTTGCATTTCAAAATTTAAATTTATACTTTAGACTCTGGATTATTCCCAATTTTGATTTCAAAAAATTATGTTCGGAATTCGGATTGTAGGCTCTAGAAACTCTAGAAGGATTTTTAGTTTCGATCCTGGAATTTAGATGTTTAAATTTTGAAGTTGGTTTATACTTTTGTTTTTATCAACATTTTGAACGTTGAAGTTTGTAAATCTAATTATAAATTATATAATTTTGTATCTGCATCAATTGTTTCAGACTTTTTCTGAATAATGAATTATAGTTGAAACATTTTGATCTTTTGGTAGTTTAAATCATGAATCATCATGAATTTTGGATTTTGGTTTACTTCAAATTCCAGGATAGTGGATTCTCCATTTTGAAAGTTGAGTTTTGAAATTCAGACTTTGAACTATTGACTCAAATACAAATTCAGGTTTCTACAATGATTATTAAAGATTTATTATTTGATTTCCGAGTTGTACTTTTGTATTCTCTGATAAAAATTCGAAATTATCTCGTTTTTCAGATTTTGCATTTCAAATTGTTACGCTCGGGGTTTGAAATACATATTCTGGAATCTTGATCCTAAACTTTCGATTTCAAAGTTTGTGAACTAGATTCTTATTATTGTTGTTTTTTGGCAATTTAGATGCAACATTTCGTATTCGAGATTTAAGAATTCCTTATTGAATTTTGGAGTTAGTTATTAGTTTCGCTTATACGATTTTTTCTGGATCGGATTTTGTACGTAGAATTCTTAAGTGCGAATTTTGTATTCTTTGTTTGTTCTGATCTCAGAGTATATTTATTATCACATTTGGGGGTTTTATTTGTAAATTTAGATTTAATGCCTGTATGTACAAAAAAATCCAAAGGATTGTTCTGTTTTGAAATTAAAATTTTTAATTTTGGTATTTGTGTTTCGGATTTAATCCAAATTTTAAAATTCAGATCTTTTTGTAGGTTTAAATTACAAATCTTGATTATCCTTAATGCTGAATTCTAAATTTTGTTTTATTTTTGCTGTTATCAGAATTTCGACTTCCAAATTCTGCAAACTGGATTTTGGATTCTGTTTTTGTGTTTCAAGTTTTTTCAATTTTTAAATTCCAAATTGAGGACAGAATCTTGATTCAGTCTCAAATGATTTTGAATCATTTATTTGGAAAATATGGACTACAAATTTTGAGTTTTTTGTTGGATTTAGAATTGAAAATACGGGATTTAGTTCACCTTTGATATCTGGGGTTTGAGTTTCGTATTCCGAAGATGGCTCATGGACTCAAGTTCATTAGATTTCGGACGGTTAGTTTTGGATATCGGGCTATGTATTATGAGATTTCTATTGCGAACTCACTGATATTACCATTATTCATTATCATCGGGGTCGGATTAAAGATTGTGGGGTCCCGGGGTCCAGTACCTTGTGGGGGTCCTCTTTTTAGTTGCCAAATTTTAATTAAAAAATATGTTATACAGAAATATTAGTGGAAGAAAACCCAGCAAACCAGAAGTTGTTTAAGGATGATATTTCTTAGTCGCTCAAATATGCATTTAAAGTTGAAATTACTTATGATGCAACATTAAATGTGATTATATCGCTAAGATTCGAATCTTATAAAATGAAATCTGTAGTTATATATGAGGCAATTTAACGTATCATCTAAAAACGTAAAATGCGTCATTCCTCTAAGTCTATACGACTTGCAATTTAAAGATTCAAATAAGGCAGTTCAAGATAGCCTGCGCAGGCGCATTTTATGCATCGCCAAATAAGGGATCACTTACCGAGTTGAGCGCGAATAATATGAACCAATTTGTTTGCTGAGAAGAGAAGGATTGTGTTAGTTTCATTAAAATTTATATTATTTTTAAAAATTATCAAATTGTTTGGTTTTTAGTTTTTTTGTGTTCAGTCATGAGAAGTAAACTTTTGTAATGGCTCTGAATATCCTGGAGTTCATGGCCCCTTGGACCCCCTTTAAATGCGGCTATGATTGTCGTATTATATGTATCCTGAAATTTTGATTGTATTTCGGATTTTAAGATCTTGGTTTTGAATTATCGAGTCTAAGGCATTTAGTTCTTAATTTTTGGATTATTCACTTTCGTCAAATCACCAAATTGGGATTGTTTGTTTTTATGTTCTTTATCCTGGATTATGTTTTATGCATTTATAGCTGTGAATTTTTGTTGTAGGAATTATCGTATTTGGTTCTCTAATTGTAAAATTTGACTTTGAGCCAAACTTTGAAGGAAAGTTCAGAGTTGGAATTTTGTATTTAAGCTATTCTTTCTGTAATCTCAATGGTTTTTAGATTTTGAATTAATATGAAACTCGTTAAGATTGTGGTTCGTCCTCTAAATATTCTTAATTTAAAATTTGAAACTTTCCGATTTTCTCAGATCTTTAATTTAAAAATTTTATCATTATAAATTGCATCGTTATGGCACTGATTTTGGATTCCAGATTTATGAATCTGGTCTTTGGTTTTTCGATATTAGAAGTTCTAAACCAGATTTTAAAGTATTTTTCGCTAATTACATTTCTATCATTTATTTTTATTTTACGATTCTACATTTAAAAAATTTGTATATAGGGTAGAGCGGGGCTAGTTGGTCATTTTTGGTCAAAGTGTTCTGTAACTTTTTGTAGGAAACATTATGGCAAAAACTCATTACATGGAAATGTTGTGTTAAGTCTATAGCATCTAGAAAAAATATAAACTGTACAGAATAGTTTATGATTTTGCGGATATTCTTTGTTTTTTGAGTGGATGTCAAATTGGCCAACTAGCCCCTCAGCTGGGGTAAGTTGGTCAGGGTGTGGGGTAAATTGACCGTTTATATTTCGGAAGGACAATTCAGTTTTCATTCCTCACTGCATTAGCGGCAGCCTGTAGCATCTCAGTGGAGGTCAAACCGCATCCGGTTTTTTGTTTATACGTTCGCTTTCCGAAATCCCAAACCATCAGAGAAGTAACTCAAAATTGCATGAAAAAAAATCGTGTTACTCTTCCATACCTGACAAGAAGTATATGTTGAAATTTTCCTAATAGTTTGGTTGGGAACTAAATCAAAAACAATAAGGATTAAATTGAGAACAGGGGCCAAATTCTAGATTCGCATCTGCAATCACAAGCACAAAACTATCGAACGAATTTTTCATCAGATAGAAAGCATTTGTCGATGCATTAGTGTACGTTATAGTTATTTTAGTTCAATGACTAAGCATTTATATTGCACAAAAAAATATTCATCAAAATGACGATGAAATGGAGATATCTTTTACCAAATAGTTTATCGCTTCAAATAATTGGTTTTGCTAAACAAAGTAAACGCTGTTTTCGCTTGGATTGAGTTTGCGTCACGAAATGCACTGTTCCTGAAATTGCATTCACTTGGTTACTTGCATTCGTTTATGATGTGCATATGACCAACCAGCCCCGCTAGTATGTGACCAACTAGCCCCTCATGTATTAAATATGTAAATTACTCGAAATATATGAAAATAAAATTTTGGCGAAAGTTTGCTTTACACAACTTAAAACTAACGAAAATGACCTTCATAATACGTTGAGCCATGTTCATTTCAATTTGGCTAGCTTTGTTTAGACAAAAAATTTCAACATGAAAACCAAGTAGAATTGGTGGCCAATTTGGCAGCAACCTGTATTTATTATACGTTCTAATTAAAACTGTACTTCATTTTGTTATTTTGTTTCTCTGGTTATCTACTACGTATCACCAATATAATACGATTTTTTAGATACGTAGATTCGAAGATATTCTCATTGACCAACTTGCCCCGTAACCAACTAGCCCCGCTCTACCCTATATTAGATTTTAGAACCTTGACATTGAGTTATGGAATTTGGGTTTCACGTGTATGTTTTTGATCATGGATTTTAAATTCTGGGATTAAACAGTTTGCTATCTTCACCTCAGATTTCTTAACTCTATATTATTTGTTTGTTTTGATCTCGGAAAACGGATTCTCGATATCTAACTGTGGATTGAGACCGCAGATATTATAATTTTTGAGTATATTATTCCAAATTTGTGAATTTAGATTTTGTGCCAAAATGTGTAAAGATTTAAAGAATGGTTCATTTTAAGTTCGAAATTTTTAATTCTGGTAGTTTGGTTCAGTATTTTTAGTTTTTGATTAAGGATTTTGGTGTCTCAATTTGAAAGTTTGGTTTTTATATATTGAAACTTGAAACCCAAGTTTCTGGATAGAAACCTGCTCTCTATACTCTTTTTTTTAAATATGAAGATTTTTGAGTGCTTTCTGAACTTGAATTGAAAATTTTTATATTTATGGTCTCTGTTTTCTAGATCCTTACTGTTTGATTCCGGATGTTGGATTTTAGTTAGTTATCAATATTCAATAATATTATCAATATTCTTTGTATATTAGAAAATAGTTTTGTACAAGTTGTATTAGTAGCAATAGTTTAACTTTCCCAGTGCTTCTGCCTTCAATCTCTATAACCTAATAAAATATGATTTCTCCCTGATGGCCATGTAATCAATCGTAGAATGCCTATCGTTTCGATGCTGACTTGCAGAACTGCAGCTAAATTAGGTTCAACTAAAACAGCATGTTCACTCCGCCAGGTCGGAAGTTTATCTATGTTCAGTCATGCATCGCCTACTGACTCGATTGAATGTCGTTTGTTGAGAACAAAGTTCAAACGAATTCACCGAATCGAACGTAGCGTAGCAAAGGAAGCTATCCGAGTGGAAGAGTGGATGAGGTCCCAGGGCGGACGAGAAGTGATTGACCGCAAAAGTGTAAACTTCGTACAAACAAGCATAATACGATGGAGTGCTGTTTGAGCATAACACATAAACAAACAAATAAATAAACTTAAGTTCCACAACACAAAAGCAACGGAACACCCTCGAGAGGGGGAGGGTTGGCTGTGGATGGACGCACGAAGTGCGCACATAGAAGAGCAAAATTCATCACTCATCAGGTGGGAGATGAATGGAATATTGAAACGTACGAGCGATATTGGAGCTGCCTCTCGGCTAGGCAAGACAACGCAGGGTTCGGTTTGGGAGTTATGTTGGACAGACAACGAGACCGTCTTCGCTTTGGTGGTTCGGGGTTTGACCCGGGCTGCTTTGATGGGTGTCAGACATCACAGCTGAGATGTGCACTTCTCAACGAGGGGCGACCCAGATTTCGATTGTTTCAAGCTGCAGCCATCATCGTTGGAACAGAGTGATACTTGCCTACTGTGATGCCGGCGAGACTGAAGTTGTTAGGTGGACGTGAAATGTAAATTTGAAGAGATTTGGAAGCACAAACAAACAATCTTTCAGGTTTTCGAGAAGTGTTACAAAGAGTGCTTCGCATGAGGAATTTTGAATTGTTTTTTATTGCTTTTGTTTGGCCGGTGTGATGATGACTCTATTTAGCATCGGGGTAAGATGTTGGACGATAATTTTCTTTTGTTCTTACGAGTATACATTCTGACACGAAATGTTTGGTAACGAGTTTGGGTAAACATCGTTTCGATGTTGGGTGTCAGATCAGAGGAAAATTATCATGTAATCTAGACAAACAAAAACAACAAGAAGGTCACTCTGATGTTACGAATACATCAGAACTGAACTAACTCTAACTCTAATTGAAAATCATTATCTGTGGTTTGTGGTAAATGTTTCGTAGATTATCTCCTCGTGAGCAGAGAAACCACAAACTCCGAGCCAATCTTCTGTCAGTTGATAGACGATGAGGTCACGCTCGTTTGTTTAACAATCAATTCAGAAGCGATCATCTGTTGTGCTCTTTCTAACGCTATTGATAGGTCAAACACACAAGAGACAGACTGCCATTCGAGTCAATCGTTATCTCTCCCACATCGTCAGTGTTGTCGTCTTTGCCAGCGTTCTGTGCCGGTGTCTTCCGTCACTGATCAGGCTCAATCTGAACTCTTCAAGAATGACAGGTCGATATTGTTATTCAAATCGGACAGATTAAATCTGCATACGGGCTTACTGTCTGACGAACTGACGAACAGACAAACAGGCACACGGGTCGCATTTCGTTCACGAAAAGTGTTTCCGATTATCTTGAGCTGGAAGCGAAAACGGGAAACATTCCTGGCGTAATGGACATTTATTCCTGTTGCACAGCGAGCTTGGTTGGGTGCAATCTGGTCAAAGTTTGCACAGACCTCAATGATTTTTTAAAATAATAATATTTCACATATTCCACTAAAACTGGGAATATAAGTTCTCCACCTCAAAGTATTATAGAAAACTTTGCACCACTGTGCATCCTGTTTGCCGAACTGATTTCGCATTTCGATGGTAAACGTAGGCTTGTTGATTGTAAGATTAAGTTAATCTGTTTGTTTCGGGCTTAGTCTGGTGGTGGCTTTTTTGTTGTGCCATACGGCAGCAGCCGAGGAATATCTTAACATTTTGACAAGCAGCTTCCGCACGCGAGTGCAATGCATATCGATTATTTATTCAAATTAAAACAATATTCATCGTTCCGGGGGAAATTTCTGGCATAGAAACGAAAGCGTAATGATGCAAACGATGCTCTTTTGTTGCTTTGGTATCGTCAATGTTTTTCCGGCGCTGGAAGCAGTGCAAGTTAATGTCATTCTCGAAGCATTATTTTCTGTCATGGTTAAAGGGCGTTTAGATTTCAAATATTTCGCCTACAATGACACGAATCGTTCAATAAAAATAGTTTAAGATTTCTTCGACAACCTCTTTTCTACACGCAAAAGTTGGAGTGCGCGTAACCAGATCATTTATGAACTGGAACCAGTACAAAGCATGTGCGTTGGGCATAACGCATTTGATGCTCTAGCGTATTTTGAATGTATTCCGCAGCTCCAAACCACTACACTTATAAAGCATCAGTGCAACCAGTAATCAATACTGATAAGTTGGGTACTGACTTCATTGAAGAAATTATTGCCTGATCGATTCACTTTCATGAATCATGTCATTTAAAAACATCATTCAATCATCAACAATAAACAAAAAACATGAGATTAGTCCAAAACATTTTGCAGTGCATTATGACTCTGGTTTCATTCACATGCATTCGGTTCTGCGTTACTAGCACCAGCGTCAATAACTTCCGCGGCAACAAGGCTCGCTATTGGCTGTTTCGGTTGCTGACGATTTTTAGGGATGCACGAGCCGTTGATACGCACTGGCTCGCGAAAGTAAAGAACGGTTTTTTGAGCGCCTCGAAACTGATCGTTCGCCCGAAGCCGAAGTTTACCGAGACATTACGATTTTTGTGTATATGATACATATTCTGATTTTGATCTCTGTCAATGTATTCCTTGTACAACTTTTGCGTTATGCGTATCACGCATTGGTTGTGCGAAGTCAGAGCAAATTCCGTGCGAATTGAAAGGACACATTGGATGATTAAAGCTTGAACTTTTGCGTGTAGATTTCTAGATTTCTAGACAAAACTTTTGAATTTCAGTTTACTTATTATAACTAGTTACAACTTGAAGTTCCCCAAGACAGCAGAATTACAATACTCGCCTACACCGATAACACGGGAAACCAAAGTAGAGAGGATTAATGTTTTTAATTAACTCATTCAACAAAACAGACAAGCTGGAAATTGCCCCTCTCATAACTAACTCCGATCAGTCCATAAAGCCCGTTAAACATCAGCTACCCACTCGGTTGCGTCCGCTGAAGGGCCGCTCTCAAACAACGTCGAGGAATAAAAATCTATTTCTCTTTCTTTACTTTGCTGAAGTTTATTTGCATTCCACTCGAGGCCATCGTCGCTATTATATTGCTGATCCCGGCGATTCAACTCGTTCGCCAGAAGCGTTCTATCTCTATCTCTTTCTGTGTGGCGCAGTGTCGCTTTGTGCAGTCGAAAGCGCATCATCCACCAGGATGGGAAAATGTTTTACGCAAACTTTCGCCATCCAGAGCCGTTCGCTGATCAACCGCCGTTCGGCCACTCGGCGCACTCCGGCAGTGACGTTTTTATTTTATGCCAACAAGCAGACGGAAGTGGTTTGATTTGGTTGTGCCTTGAAGGGGAAAGTTTTTTTCCTCTCTCTCTCACTAGCTTTAATTTTTCACTTGTGCGCGAGAATGGATTCCACTAGATTATTTTGAGCGCGGCTAACAAATGCGGAAAAAAGCAGCACCTGGTCCGACTCGTGAACGGCCCTGTTGGGCTAGTGGATTTCACTTTGTCTCTCGGCAAAGGATGAGATGAAAAATGGTAGATAAGTGGCCACTTGAACAAACAGCGCTTTGTATGAGAGCGAAGAGGCACAGTGACGAGATCAGGGAACAGTACTTTGGCAAACAGATAAACAACTCAGATTTCCTCCGGTCGTTTAGTGTATACTCACGAGTAGATTGGCTTGCTGTTGCCTTCCTTGTACCAGATGACCAGGGTCACCTTGTCGGTCATCATCGTCATCGTCGTCGGCAGCAGATCGCACGGAAGTGACACGTCTAGCCCGACAGCTGTTTGTACTTCGAACAGGGGACCTGGCGGAAGAAAAGAAAAAAAAAGCAGAAAAGAAAAACAGTGTTACTTATCAGATATTCTACTGTATACAAAGTTTTGAAAGGTAAATCAAGCGGCTTGAATAATTCAGCGTTCATTTTCTTTTCCGGATCAAAGTTGCGATTCGACACCAATAATTCGCTTCCATTAGGGAAATTATGTGGAATTTTACTTCCTTCTCAGCAGTTCGGCGAGTAAACATCTCATCAACTTTCCACCATCAAGGTGAAAATTTTATCGACTCCATCCAAGTTCAATAAACCCTAATCAATTTTCCGTAGTCGAACCGTGAATGGACGCAATTTTTCCCGACTTTCCCGCGTAATACTCAAACATTTGTTGAAGCAATCAATTTACAAAGGCTGAAAATCCTCACCACTCTCCTCTGTTTGTTCACTTTTCGGCTCGTTTCGAAACTTTGCTTGCAACTTCGGTGATTAATGAGACCCACGGAAAAAAAACCGTTTTCGTTTACCTTGGCTCCGTTTGCGCACCTCCCGTTGCGTCGCCTCTGGGCCAGGGGAAAAGCAAGACATTTTAATCATCTTAAGTTTTCCACACAAACTCCCTCTACCCTACCCTGCCCTTCACCAGTGGACCAGCCTAGCAGCGGTGACGACACATTTGCCACGTTTGTGTTGCCCTAGCAAACGACAACCAGGAGGATCGCTTTCAGCACAGTGGCGCGTGTTTGCTCTCCGTGTGAAAGTGGCCGGGAAAAAACAAAACTGATGAGTTTCCATTTCCTGTGTGTGTGGCCTGCCGCTGCGCTGATGCCCTAAAAAGATGCGATGAGCAGCAGGCAGGACGTTACCCGGGAGCCGTAGGTGCTGTGTTTCGGATCAGAGCGCGCGGCATATAGTTTGCTGTTTTACACATCGGAAGACACAGACTGACTGACTTGCTGGAAATAACTATCAACACAAAGTGTAGTGAAGAGTGGTGCACTTTGGTGCTCCCCCCTTTGGGGGGGTGGGAAAGAACAGGGACACCTGCCGGGAGGTTTTTCAGCTCTCGAGGTTCTGGCTTAATGTAGTGTCTTTGGGGAGCACCGAGACGTCATTAGAGGAAAGGGTTCATTTTTTCTCTGTTGTTGACGGTCGTTCAAGTAACTACACATGCATGCCAGAGGAGCAAACACTGTTGGTAAGGTGTTGAAAAATGGCTTAATTTTTCACAAATCCATCCAGTGTTTGCTAGCTGTGATGGCTATTTTGTAACTTTACAAGGGAGCTCGAGGTGGAAACACTACTAGGAAAGCTGCTTGTTGATAATTATTTTCTCTTTTCAAGTGGATGGATACACTGCGTGTCGTCATTCCGAAAGATGAACGCAGAATATATTATTTAAAACTTTTTTCTCATAATAATATAACGTCATATAGGAAAGCTGTGTTCAAAATAACTATATCTCTCGAGGGGGATACAAGTAGTTTTGAAGTTTGTTGATTCATCTGCCTTTGCCTTTTTTATGATTGTGAATATATTTTCAATTATTTTTTTCCCGTTGCTGTACAATTTATGTAGCACCGTTGATCGCTTATTACTGATGTTAACTTTTTTGCTGAAAATTTTATTCGAACTAGTTTATTGTTTTTTCTCAATATGGTTACTTCAACAGCATTCTTACATATTTTAAGTTTTTCAATTTGCTCTCACCGATTATTACTTCTTATAAGTTTGTTTTCGTTCTAAATTATAATTTGTTTGATTATATATTATTGGTTTTTATTATTCTGAACTGTGGCCTACTATTATTTATTAGTATTCAATTTGTACGTTTTTAGTCATCTATCATTTGTGAATATTTTCGTTGGCAAAATTGTTTCGTAATGTTTATAGCTGAGAGTCATTATTTTCACATTTACTTTCAAAATTTATTTGTAATTCAAGATTTTGCTTTATCCTACATTTTTTTTATTATTACCTTCGTGTCTTTCTTCTTGTTTTGCCTGGATATTGATGGCTTCAAATTCTGATGGATTGTTTTCATTTTTCAGCGTTTTATATCCAGTCGATTGTCTGCAATGTTTTTTTTAAGTACCCAATCAATTCTCCATCGGCTCGTAAATAAAACTAATTTGATTGGTGTAAATAAAACTACGGAACCACGTGTGACAGTTAAAGTGAACACTAAAACACTGCTGCTGAAAATAGGTATAGTGTACAGGCAAAGGGCAGTGTAAAAGTGATCTTTTTATCACTTGCGGAATAATATTTCATACATTGTTAGCATTGGCAGTGACAATTAAAAGTAGCGTTAAGCTCCCACATAAAGACTTGCGTAGAAGCTTGTATGCATGACTGAGTGGACAGGCAGTGCTGCTGTTTTCACCATAAATTGTGCAAAAGCTATTTTAATAACTATCATTTTTACACTTTATTTTCAATTCATCATTATTATTATTTTTATCTTAATTTTCATAGCGTTGTGTTTGTGAAGATGCTTTTTGTACTGACATCGGAATCGATTAACATATTGTTTAATAATTACTAGTCTGGCATTGTGTTACAAATTTCGGGCTATACTTTGGAACATATGTATATGGCTATGCATTATATTATTTACTCATAGCTTTCTCCTCATTTAACCACTTTTCTATCCATCAAATAAAACATGGTACATAAATAAATACGAAATACTATTTTGTGGCGGGGCTTACACAATGTAAAATTACTCCGGTATGCACTCAGTTATTCTGTGAAGGGATTTTGGAAGATCGGTATAGATGAAAGATATGACTCTGGAGTTATCTTCTTCTCGTAAAAATGGACTTTTTTTCGGATGGTGGTAGAAAAATAACAATGACAGATAATTGAGTTTTATAAATTTTCAATGGAAGGTTATTATGTTAGCCTACTCGCAAAATAATTCTACGATCTTGCGTGCGGCCTTCCAGCAGATAACCGGAACATTCGCCATAACGAACGAAAACATGCGCGTAAATCTTTCATCGTTTTATTCATTAATTCCTCCTCAGTTCTCGCGACAAAATTGTTGGAGTATATGTTATACTTCGGGCTTGCCCAGAAATCCTCGATGGGACCCAATTTGGGGACGTTGGTCGGATTCGCCAGCTTGGATCGATGTGGTCATCGATATTCAGCCGCTCCATCTCCTCAAACGATCTCTTCGAAAAGTAAGCCGGCTAAAACACCGCGTCTTCGGCCTTTTGGTATTTCTCGATGAACGACGCAATTCCCGGCAGGCACTTCAAACTATGAATTTTCCCGTTCACGGTCAGTCCGGCGCGAAAGAAAAACAGCTTTGACCGCCCCTTCTCGCTGATTGTCAGCCACAGCAGCACCTTCTTGGGGAACTTGGTGTGTGAAAGAAACTTCACCTTGGTACTTACTTCCTTTTGGGGGTAGTAAAATACAAAGTGCCCTGCCAGTCGTTGCCATCCAGGGTGAGACAGGTCTCGCCGTGCTGGGAAAATTTTATCAGCTAATTCCGAGAATAGTGAATGTAACTGCTGCTTCCTGACATGTATGTCCATGTTCGCCAGGCACGTTTCCACTGTTTGATCGGTTGCACTGGATCTCCCGGCCAATTGCACGCAACAATGTAGCCTTTTTTCCCTCGGTCTTCCTCTTCAGCATCTTTTGGAGCTTCTTGTCGTACAGGATCGTCGGCCGTCCGGAACCGGGCTGTCTATCAATGCTCTGATTGTTGTTCAATAGTGCCAAGATGTTGTGGATACCGGAACGGGCGTGTCCGATGTCTAGGAACTGCTGCACGATGTCCTTTTTTGACGAAATGGGGTACCGTTCTTTTAACGCGCACACTTCTGAACGGAGTAGCACTGTTTCCGCCACCACGGTTAGAGTTCTCCTGATAGAGCTAACATTTTTCTTCTGATGATTCATGGATTAATATGATTGGTGCTGCTTGCGCAGTTTCGTGAGTGCGTGTAAAGGTAAACCCATGAAAATTCGGCAAATTTTGTACATTATTTTGCGCAAACCTTATCACTGCCAGAGATTGAAATTTAGAAAAAGGTGTCCACACACACACACACACACCACACACACACACACACAGATACACACACAGGCACACACACACACAGATACACACACAGGCACACACAGACACACACAGACACAGACTCGTGGGCTTCGCCGACGACATAACTCTTGAGGTCTATGGCGAGTCAATTAGAGAGGTAGAGTTAAAGGCCGCGCTATCAATACGCGTAGTGGAAGACTGGATGCACTCCAGGAAACTGGAGCTAGCGCACCATAAGACTGAAGTTATTGTTGTAAATAACAGAAAGTCTGAGCAGGAGGCATCGATTAGTGCCGGTACATGCACTATCGCCTCAAAACGCTCGTTGAAGCTTCTGGGGGTTATGATCGACGACAAGCCCACGTTCGGGAGCCACGTCGATTATACCTGCAAGAAAGCTTCCATGGCTGTGGCTGCGCTATCTCGCATGATGGCAAACAGCTCAGCGGTCCGTAGCAGCAGGCGCAAAGTCCTTGCTAGCGTGACCACGTCCATACTCAGGTATGGAGGACCAGTGTGGTCCAAGGTATTGAGTACCTCGTGCCATCGCGGCAAACTCGAGAGTACGTACAGGCTAATGTGCCTAAGGGTCGCGTGCGCATACCGAACAGTGTCGTACGAGGCGGTTTGCGTCCTGGCTGGCATGATGCCCATCAGCATCATCGTCAAAGAAGATGTAGAGTGCTTCGACCAACGCGACACGAGGGGTATTCGCAACACCATACGGTCATCTTCAATGGCCAGGTGGCAGCGGGAGTGGTCCAACACTACAAAAGGTAGATGGACACACCGACTCATTCCAGTGTTAGCATGCTGGATTAATAGGCGCCATGGGGAAGTAACCTTCCATCTGACACAGATCCTGTCAGGCCATGGCTGCTTTAGGCAGTACCTGCATAGGTTCGGGTACGCCGAGTCCCCTATGTGCCCCGCTTGTTCGGGTGCGGAAGAAAGCGCGGAGCATGTGTTCTTCACATGTCCGCGCTTCGAGCGGGTACGGTACGAAATGCTGGCAATAAGTGGGATGGACACCACGCCAGAGAACATCGTGCGTAGGATGTGCGAAAATAGGGAAATCTTGGATGCGGTCGTCAAGGCCGCATCACAGATCGTTAATATCTTGCAGGGCACTAATCGACGGGAAACCATCGATGTGCCCCAGTTAGTTAACGGTCAACTAACTGGCCTGTATAGGCTGCTCTGCTACCCATAGAGGTAAGTGCGAAAAGCACGACGGGCCCTCTCCCTGAAGTAATGCCTAACGGCGGTCCCGGGGAGACCAAGGGCTTTAGCTGTTCAGCTTAGGTTCCCCAGCATGGGTAAAAGCAGACACAGACTCACATAGACACACACATACACACACACACACGCCACACACACAAACACACACCACACACGCACACACACACACGCACACATTTTTATATCCGGTTGATTTTCTAGAAAAATATAATAATTCCAGAATCAAACTAGAATCAACAAATACTATTTTATTGAAACATTGACAATTTAAAATCATTCTATAAATATTTAAGAATCATTTTAGAGTTGTTGAAATATACAAAATTAGCTTTATGCGCTGTTCTAAAGTTTAGAAGATTTCAGAATTCACGTGTTTTTCGAAGTGGATACTCATATGCGAAGTGCAGTGTCATGACCACGAAAAATCACAAACATGGACACGACCATCACAGATTTTACTCGAAGTTGGGAGAATTATTCATCTATTGTCACTTCGGAAAAATCCCAAATTTGGTGTCGATTGGTATACCCCCGCTCTGTGTCGAGATATAGCATTTTTACGAAAATAGTTTTGAATTTCGTAATTCATTTTTCGTAAAAATGTCATATCTCGAGATTGACTCATAGTACCACGGGGTGAAAAGTGTCTCTTACGTAAAATTTTCCGAGAAATACGATGAAACCATCAAATTTAAAATAAAGTTTGTTACATTTGCCAAAAAATGCAAATTTAGTTTTAAAATACAAAAATAATCTATCTGGCATCACTTCCGGTCAAAAACTATTTTTTTCCTGGATTCGTTGGTTTATTTTCTCCAAAATTCTCCCATCACTTTTTTTCGGGTGTCTTACATCTATAAATTATGAAACAAATTATTACGGAATTTACAAATATTTTCGCAAAAATGTTATATCTCGTAAAAATGTTAATCGTAAAAATTTTATATAGTTGTTTCTTACGTGAAATTTTCCAAGGAACACGACGAAATTATCTAATTTTAAATAAAAATGGCTGCACTCACCAAAAAATGTAAATTTAGTTTTCAAAAACAAAAATAATGACCTGGCAACACTGCTAGTAAAAAGTTATATTTTTTCTAGATTCCTCGGTTTATTTTTTTTCAAAAATCATCCATCAGTATTTTTCCGACATCTTACGTCTATGAATTGTAAGAAAAAGTTAAAAGAAAAACAACAAAAATTGCGTGACTTTGCAATAAATGGGGGGGTCCTACAGAGCTGGGGGTATTCCAATCGACACTAAAATTGAGATTTTTATAAAGAGACAGTTGATGAATAATTCCCCCAACTTTGAGCAAAATCTGTGATGGTCGTGTCCAAGTGGCATGCACACTTCGTATGGAATGACTCATATTTATTTATTTATTTTTTTCAAATGTTCGTGATTTTTTCAGAAACGTTGGTTTTTAGGTCGTTTTAAATATTTTTTCTTCTCTGAATCGTTCATTTACAGTGTTGGTCAAGCTCTTCAAATATTGATATTTAATGCCTGCAAGATTAACGTAAAATTGCGACAGTCTGTGTTATGTCAATATGTTTTTTTTTGCATTGGGTTTAAGAACAAACTTGAATGGGATTGATCAATTTGATCGTGTGAATTTCAGTAACAATTCTCAACTCTCTCTTTTACTGAATACTTGGTAACCTTGAAATAAAGCGTTGGTTAACTGACTTGAACTCATTCGAAAAAAATGTTGAAGGTTGCTGAAGCACAGTTGTAGGTAAAGCTCAGCTTCACCGCAAAATGAATGTTGAATCCTTCTAACTGAAATGTCAGATTTTGAATTTTAATTTGGCTGATACAAATTTCGAATTCTCTACATGTCCAAGGTAATCAATGCTAGCCAAGAGGGGACGCCAAAAATAAATCACATCAAGAGGAAAAAAATGGAACATCTTTGATGAAAATTTGTATGCAAGTTACTTTGTTTGTAACTTGCATTTAAATGAATGTTGAAGAATAGCTCTTTTTTATTTTTATTAATTATTCGGCTTGCCTTTTGATGACACTTTCTCTGTCACCGGACTTGTTCGATGTTAAATTGAGTATACGCTGTCGTAAAAAATAAGAAAAATAATAAGAAAACGAAAATCATCCCGCGTCATATGCAAGTGATAATTCGCACTGACCAGAATATTAACAGACTTGCCGGGTGCCACTATTTTGACATCACCAATGGCACTTCTTAGCGCCCGAAAATAATTTGTTTGAAGTTGTGAAACAGCGTGGGTGGAATTGAATTCTGCGTTAGGGGAACTGCAACGTTTTGGTGAGTTGCACAAAACATAGTAGCTACTTCAATTGCATAGTTTTTGGCGCTAAAAAGTGCCATTGCTGTGTTACTGTAGTGACGCCGATAAGTTTGTTTATCGCACTACAGCACAGATTCAGCAAATGTTGAGTGTTGTACCTGCTGACATGCTGTGCATGAACATTTTTAGAATAAATAAGCAATCTGTCTCATCAGTAATTAATAAAGTAAAGTCGTCGATTTCACTAGGACCTGACAAAATTCCGACAACTTAACTAATCACTTCAGCTATCAGTAACGCTTTTCGGTATCATGAAAGAGTTCGTGTATGTTTCCAGTTTTTTAAGAAAGGTGATAAATGCAACGTAGCGTGTTATACAGGCTTACCCTTCTTGTGTACCAAGTCTGAAGTGATCGAGGCAATTATAAAGGAAAAACGATACATGAATTGCAGCCTGCCAACAATATATTAGCACAGTACAGCACGCGTTTTTTCCGGTGCGATTCGTATAAACTAACCTGGTAGGTTTTGCATCTTTTTGCACTAGAAATATAAGTGAAAAAGAACAAGCCGATACAGTATATACAGATCTGAGAGCAGCTTTTGCTACTGTTAGTCATAAGATTGTGAATAAGATGATCAGTTTGGGTTGTACTACACGATTCTGTAATTGGTTAGAGGCATATGTTGTAGGCAACTGTTCATACAGCTTGGTAACTGTCGTTCCATTCATGTATAATCAGCTTTTGTGTACCTCAGGGTATCAATCTGGGGCCATGGTTATTTAGTTTGTGTATAAACGACGCGACAGATGGAGGTGTGTGTGTCTCAGGCCCTTTTTATCTCTAAATCCCTGACTGGCGAGTATTATGTACCAGATCTTCTGTCACAGATTGGTTTTTATGCACCCCCGCGAGCATTGCGACAGAGAATGATGCTCCAGGAAGGAAATTATTAAACATTTATTTAGACACCTTCAGTCCAATGAATAAATGATAATGATAATAGTATTATTGATATATATATATATATATATATATATATATATATATATATATATATATATATATATATATATATATATATATATATATATATATATATGTATATATATATATATATATATATATATATATATATATATATATATATATATATATATATATATATATATATATATATATATATATATATATATATATATATATATATATATATATATATATATATATATATATATATATATATATATATATATATATATATATATATATATATATATATATATATATATATATATATATATATTGATATTAATTAGATCCGGACAGCATCACCAACATGTCCGAACATGTTCAGCAGTGCTACAGACATATTCCTGTGTAACAGTGCTTCCCACACAGACGGGGATACAAAATCTAGTGCTGTGGAAGGTGCTCTCAAGTGGAAGGCTGCAATCGAATAAGCGGGAGTTGAAATCGCCGCCTGCTGCACTGCGGCTTGCCGGAGCCTTGCTTGCTGCTGGTCGATCCAGATTTATCGTGTTACTACTGTTACTCTCTCGGATAAACTAAATTTGTGCATGTGAGTTTTTATACGTGACTGCTGAAAGTGGCGTATTTTGAAGCTTTACCAGCGGAAAATAATTTCCTCACATAGCAACATAAGATTTATAATTATTTAAAGTTTCAACAACAAAAAAAAAATGAAAAAAAAACTATTTGATGCCTACAACTCATCATCAAACAATTTTTCTATATACATACAAGCAAAGGATTCGAAAAGCTCATACGTAATCATACTCAAATCCAAATCTGTGTATCATGTAGGGTAAGAAATACAATATCGTATATTTTAAATTTAAAAAAAAATTACCGAAGTGAGTTTAATGAAAATCCACTAGCTTCAACTTATTTTTCAAGAAGATAAATAATTTTTCGCCTCGATGAATTCAAATTCCCATTACTCCTACTCAGTTAGATTCCAGAATTAATTCAGTATTCATGGTCTTTTTACCATATGACAAAAAATTATATCATTTCCAGTGGCAAATATGAGGTTTCAACTTTCGTGTTTTACTTTTATGTGATACATATAATGATTTTTAGTCTAGAATTTACTTGCGTGAAGAACATTACTTCACCTATTATTGGCATGTAGTTAATCAGCTTCTTAGTAGTTATTATATTTTTTTTGGGACTGGTGAAGATCAAAAACATTATTAGCCACAGCCCTTAATTAGTGAAAATTGCTAAATATTCACGTCCAACTTATGCTATACCATCAATGCCAGCTGATGCCATGCACCTGCCAGGATTAGGTTAATTAATACCAGGACTCCAACAGGGATTCCAATTCTGGTTGCCAAGGCACGCCCAAGCGGTCGTTAGTTTTCAAGCACAACATGATTCGATTTTGATTTCGTTTTCGAAGCCCCTTCGCAGCGCACTCTGCAATGTCCAATTAGCCCCCCAAAACAAGTCAGACCTTCGAACTGATTTACTCCGGCGGGATGTTGTTGCATATTTCCGTCTACCATAAACTATTAAATGTGCTCAACCAGGCTTTGCTATGAATGGGGCTTTCATCGACCTCGTAGGAAAAGCCCACCCCGCCAACATTGTAGGAGCGCATTCCACAAATAAGCCGAAGCGAGCAACGGGCACGCGTTTTGCTAATTTCTTTCAGTTGGGAAGAAATTTACCAGCAACGGCCACTCATGTAGCATAACAAGTGCATATGGATATGGCAAACTAGCCTGCCCAAACCATGTTGGCGATGAAATGTATTCTCGTACACCCCTCCTGGCCCCTACCCGACCAGCTGATAATAGTTGAGACTTTTTGAATGCGACCCTTCCTGTGTTTGCGGTTGTAGAGGAAAAAGCGGTCGAAACACAATTGCTGATTAAATTCTAATGGCAGCTCCCAGGGGGCGTATGTGAAAGCCCTCCTCGGATCCGAGGTTCTAAGAGAATTTTAGAGTAGTGTTCCATTAAAGTTTATTTTTATTTCAACTAATTGGGAACACTAATTACGTACGGCTTCCTCCAATTGGTGCGGTTGGCTTGGGACGAAACGCGGTTATGGTTGTGCTATTTTCCAGCGCATTTCACTGCTAAGGACCGAAAGCTGGTGGAAAGTTAGCTTGAATGCGTCCTCGGAGTATCGTGACTAATTAGATTCTCACATGAAAATGCTTTCAAGCTTCCGCAAGATGGCACCAGCGAACGATTCGATTTTACCGGAAGACAGAAGCCGTCGCTTTCTTCTGAATGCTTTCAAACTTGCTGCTGCTGATTATGGGATTGATAATGAATATTGAACGAGTTCTGGTTACACTATTAATTCTACCAACCATTAATTGACCACCACCACCAGCGCCACCTTCCTCTCATTCATGCTGGGACATGTCGCAAGTGCCCACATAATAACTAACGTCTCGATATTGCTTCCACGTTTGCCGCACGACTTGGCCTGCTCATTAAAATTTAAGGTTAAAAGTACTCCGTAGTAATTAATCCTGCTTCTGCTCTCTGTGGCGGTATGTCCACAGACCACTCTGCGCTTCTAAGCCCGGCCGTTGTGGCCATCTGCGGCTGCTGGAAGCATCATTCAATTATAACATTTCCATGCTACGATCAAGCTCCGACTGACGGACGGCGGCGGCGGGTTGCTCTGCGTTGTATGCGCTCTCGAGTATAGGCGAGGCGGTTGGAATGGGACTTTATGGGTGACTTCCAGCACGGATCAATTATAAACATAATAAAAGGACGCTGTTTCTGCGGTGCGGTGGCTTGTGTGTGATAGTTTAGAGAAGCAGTTTATTCTGATCCTAGGATTATTACCGCTTAAATGTACGGTATCTTTTTATCTTTAAACATAGAAAACAACGGCTGATGGCGATGGTGATAGAATTACTTGGTGATATACTAGCCAAGATTGCGAATAATAGCTTTCTTGTAGCTTCTGTTTGACCGGTGATAGGTTTCATATAATTATGTGGAATTGAAAAGCCGATGGGAATTTTGCATATCACTTCAACTGAAATCGACTTTGGGTAAAATGTCGTAAAAATATCAGCGAGCCAGCAAAGCCGGTGGCGGCCTGAATTTGTCAGTTTTGTTTCGCGATGTCATTTCCATCCGAAATGTAACCACTCTAGGCATAGACTCTCATCAACACCCACTTCGTCTTCCGTGCGTTGATTTACGGGTGCGGTTATCAAATTGGATTTATATTGCTTGTCTGATCACCCAAGGGGGGAGTAAAATAGGCTGTACGCCGAAGAGGAATCGCGCATCTCAGCTAGATAATGAATGTTTATTGTTCGATACGAACGTTTTGCGTAATCAAAGACCGGGCGGCATTAACACGACCGCTCGCATAATCATAACCGATTAACAGGAATAGCGATAATATTATGCGTACCCGATCAAACACTCGATTGGCAGTAGCATTTAGAAGGTTAAATTAATCATTAAGATGGTAATTGAAATTCTCAGTATAATGGAACACGTTCGCCAAAACCTTCCGGCGGAAATTGATTGGAACAGGCGGTCGACTAATAAATTTCTCAATTCCCAGCAGCATAACGGCGGTCAAATCATCCTCCCGCGTGACCTTAATAAACGGACGGACGACGCGTGGGAAAGATGAGACAACATAACTCCACCGGTTTGACATTCCGAAGAAAACACCAAATCTCACGTACATGTTTGGTTGCCTTGTCAACAATTTCCATATATATCGCCCTACCCCCTAGCAGCGGAGCTGCGATCGTCGGTGGGAAGATGTTTTCCTTTCTTCGCATCAACAGGCCGAAGGAAAACAGTCCGAAACGTCATCGTCATCGTCGTCGTCACTTTTGGGACGCAACTTCGGCCAAATTGGCTTCGAAGATGCAACTGGCGCAAGCTGTCATCTCCCGAGGCGCTCATTTATCAGTCGAGAAGGCAAAGGAGCTCTGCAGTAATGATGTAACAGAAAGTGGAAACATGCGACATATTTTCGACACACCACGTGTGAAAAACACGTAACAGGCTTCGCGATTGAAATTCGTTTGCGAGTAGTATGTTTGTTTGATGTTGTGCTGGCGGCTAGACTGCAGCACGAAAACGGAACGACGATGGTTGTAGTCTATTTTTTGTTGGGCAAAATGGATTCCTATGAAAACAAGGTACACTCCAACTCTTGTACCGATTGAAAACAAACAATCGGCTGGGTTACTGTTCCAGGTTATGTAAGTGGGTATGTTTTGGAAGGTTTTGTGTTTGCGAAGACGGTTTCCGAGGTGGGACCATCATCATCATCATCATCATCTAGCGAAACAGAAATCCGTCACTGACAACACTCGCAAATATATTAAGTGGGTGTATTACTCCTCAAAGTTGTACTCCAAACGTAGTCCTTGAGGACATTACTGACATTCACCATGAGTCAAACTTACATTCGTCTTCCGAATTTTGAGTATAGGATAACTCCCACATTTTTAATAGTACAGCTGTGGCTCGGTACTGAAAAATTAGAAGGCACAAATATCATACGAAATTGACCATCAGATATGATCAGATTTGTTTTTAATTTCCGACGATGTTTCGTATCATTTTTCGCCTTACGTACTTTATTAACTGTTCAAATCTACTGCCGCGACTGTAAGCCCGCCTTGTCAAAAGCCCTAGGGATTTTGAATGTTGTACAGAACGAAATCAGAGTAAAAACTTGGATATTTTACTCGGAAAACCATGACATGGAACGTTTACTTTCGTATATTTATTGTTCATTGACACATTCTATCGTGATATTGCATCGTTTAATTTAACTATTCTTTTGGTATAATTTTTGAAAATCCTTCATCATTATTACAGATCCCATAATGGACCAAATGTTCGTTTATCCAGCTAATATTCCTCAGAATCACGAGAAACATTTGTAAATTTTAATTTAGGTTAAATTTACCTAGAGTGGACCATTTCTCTATAGTGGACCACTCATCAGAATAACTCAATTTCTCCTAACTTTAATCAGA
This sequence comes from Wyeomyia smithii, assembly GCF_029784165.1. Taxonomy (NCBI): domain Eukaryota; kingdom Metazoa; phylum Arthropoda; class Insecta; order Diptera; family Culicidae; genus Wyeomyia; species Wyeomyia smithii. Next base: position 270,625,475 of record NC_073696.1, on the reverse strand, counting down.
ATTTATAAATGATTCTCTTGATTCTGATGCGGATTGGATGGATAAACTGTTTTCTGATGGAAGTTTACAGTAAATTTCTCGAGTTTTCACATAAATTGAGCTAATTTGGTAGTGGTCCACTAGAAGAAAGTGGTCAAAACTTGAATATAGAGTAGAATTACCGTGAATGGACCACTTGCTTCAGTGGACCACTCCGACGAACGACTGTTCACTCTCTGGATATAAATTTAAATTTACAAATGTTTTCCGTGATTCTGATGCGAATTAGCGGGTTAAGATGTTTCTCAATGGAAGTTGGTGCACCCAACGTACTTTTCTCCTATTCCGTATTCTGTATATGATAGCTGAATACCCCTTTAATCCCATCCCGTAGGAAGGGAAGCGTTTCGCGCAAAACTGTTCCCAAACACAATGTTTAAATATTTTTTCCGAAAAAACATCGTTTTCGTTTAGTACCATTGAGGATCATTTATCTGTAAGCGTGCACATTTAGGGTTGTGAACAACGAACAGAAAAAGTTCGATTGTGAAGAATTGAAAATTTTTTTTCACGATTTTTCTAGATTAAATTTGATAATTGTGCTGTACAAGAACAATACAAGGATATCGGTCTGGTCCATAATGGTACAAAGTTAAAACCTCTGTTCTGTTTGAAATTTGGACCCCTTTCCTTTGTTATCCTATAGTGGACCACCCGTCAGAAGAACCTAATTTCTCTTAACAAGAAATTGAGTTTATCTGACGAGTGGTGCAATACAGGAAAGGGGTCGATTATAGATATAGTTTAATTTACAATACTTTTGAGAAGCTTCTATTTTTAGTGACGTTACAGCTATGGGGATTCTCACTCCGTTGTAACGAAAATATAAATATTTTAATTGGAAATAATTTACATTTACATTTTAACATTTTCATTTGAAACAAACCCATCATTCTAAACCAATTTATGCGAGAACTCGGAGGATTCCCAAAAAATTTCCAGCGGGAAACCATCTATCCAGCTAATCCGCATCAAATTCACGAGAAACATTTCTTAATTTTAATTTATATCATGAGAATAAACAGTTTTTCGTCAGAGTGGGCCACTGAAGTGGTCCATCCAAGGTAGTTCTACCGTTGATTCAAGTTTATACAAATTTTTAAAAAATATATTTAAGCTTAGATATTGGCTAGATTTTTCTCTCTCTACGGTACAAAGAGGTCCACGTGGATTACGAATGATACCTTATCGTAACGTTAAGCGCTTTGAATGTATGGGTTAATCTAACAATTTTTTAAGTAGAATTGTGAAACACCAATGGCATTTTTTCAACTTAGGGAAAAATGACATAGCATTAGAGGGGGTTGCAATATTGTGACGAAATGTGACAGGGGGGAGTGGTGGGGGTCAGGCCAAGCCACGTAGCAAATATGAAACTAAGAAAGCAAATTGGATTTTTTCTAGTTGTTCTTTTTTTTACTTCTGTTTTGTCTTTTTAGGGACATCTTTATTACTGTTTCGTCTTTTCTTGTTCATTTATGACACAAGGTATATATTTGTTAAAAACATCTGCAAAAAATATCATGGGGGGGTTGTTATAAAGCTACGTAATTATCTAGAATGGGGTTCTGACTTTGTGACGAAATGATACGATGGGGAGTCAAAAAACCTAAAAAAGAGCTGCATTAATTTATCTGTTTTATGTTTATGTAATTCAAACCAGCTCTATATTTAAAAAATGGTCGCAGCTAGGCGACATCCATATCCATTTGTTACGTAACGCTGATCATACCTCGTCCTCTCCCCTATGTAACAAATCGTAACGCTCAAGGATACCCCCGTCCCCTCTATGAGCGTTACGTAGTACGCCTTAGTGAAAAACAATTTCAGCGTCTCTTTCTAATCGAATGAAGCAAATATAGAACGACATATGTTGAAATTACCGAGGTAAGCAATTCAAGAACGCTTCAAGAACGTCTTTGTGGCCATGTTTCTCATGGCCAATTGTAATTTGTATTTGGTAGGAAGAACGAAACAATACACTTTGACACTTTGATACACTAGTTTCGTAATAGCTTTTGCTTCGCTCTCAGTATACTTGGCTAGCTCCAGAGGTGATTCACTGCTGTCAAATTTCATACATTTCATACATTATCGCAAATCAACTCTGGTCCATGACGTTTGTGGTCCATTATGTGTGTAAGAAGAAGCAATAATGAGGGAAAAAATCACTACCCAACACATTCATGAAAGTTTTTCGCGGTTTCTCGAGTTTTGATAGAAAAAAAAAACGTTCCAATTCTATAACATTTCACATCGATCAATTTCATGACCAAAAAGAACAAAAACCAAAACAAACGCCATGTTGCCGCATATGTTGGTTACACGATGTTTGACATATAAATCCCCCCTGGCTAGCTCTCCTAGTGGCAGCCAAAATACGGGAGTCTGAACTTGGCAACTCCGCCGCTTGTTCGTAGCCCGCTTGTGTCCTCAGTTCCATCTTAACGATGTGCTTGTTGACGGTTGAGCAGTTGACGGAAAACTAATGCACTTTGCGCGCAACGTTTGTTTTTATACCTAAAAACAATGCGTAGCGCAGTCCATTCTTTTTTTACTCTCTTCCATAATACCACATCTGAGGCCCCGCCTACTTGTGGCGTTAGTCCTCTTCGTAGGTATTAAGGTCAATCGCACGGGTTTTTTTCATTATCATTCACTAGCTGACCCGGCCAACTTTTTCCAGCCTATTTTTGTGTTTAATTCTATAATTTTCAACATTCCAAATTCATTGATTTCTTGCGATTTGTTCATATTGTTTGAAATTAGTGGTTTCATCGGAATGACAACATCCTCGATTTTTGCCCTTAGTACATCACCTCTATTCCTTAAACTGAATCAAATCAAAGGTTAAGTTGCTAGTCGAGCAAAAATCAGCCCGGAAATTGTGAATTCAGACTTCAAGTGACTAATAAGCAACTAACTGTGACAATTCTGGTCTATCAGCACCAGGAAAGCGGAAGAAAATTGTGTATGTTATGTAATGGAGTCGAGTTTAGTGCGCTGGACAAGGGTGCTTTTTGGTGCGGCCTCAATTTCAGCTGCAGCCAGGAGCCAGCTCAATTCAAGTGTTTGTTAGAAGTTGAGATCGGTTGTGAAACTTCCGCCTAATCAACCACAGTGTCGGTTAAATATTGTGTGAGAAAAAGTAAGGACAGGCAACAGCCTAAACTTATTCCCAATCTGATCCGGATGACATAGGTGAGAGCGTTTCTTTTATATTTTATTATATTTTTCTTTAAATGCTGGAGGATTAGATCAATGGGATAGTGAACAAGCAGTCTATTCGTGTTCGCGTGCATTTAATATTTAGAAGTAGCCATTTTGGGATAAAATTCATGGAGTCGAAACTAAACCACGGTTAGAAGTAGAGTTTGAATACCCGGCTTCACGCGTATGGTTCTACACAAAATAGCGTTAGTGATAGAGACCCCCAATGGATCATAATTTGTTAACAGTGACTAAACAAAATAGCTAAAGTTGTTTTGGTAAACATGCACATGGAATATGAGAGTTTGAAATGTAAGTTTTGCTACTAACCAGAATCGATACTAACTATTTTTCGATTTTTCTAGCTTTTGAATAGTCGTTTTGAATATTATTTTATAATTATGGCTAGTTTGGCGTTTTGTTCGCAAATTTGAGACTACGTTTTGGCAAATATGTGTACCTGCATTTTTCAAATTATTAGGGCTTTGGATGCATGGAATTTCGCAAATTTTTGTATTTGAAAGGCGACTCTTGCGTAGACAAACAAAAGAAAATCGACGTGAAACGCCGCGTCCATACGCGTCCACATCGGTAGAAAGGAATAGAGCGGTCGTGCATGATGCTTCGGTTCTGCCTTAAAGTCAGGAAATCGCTTTTTAAGAACAGACGAATGTCGTTAGTCGACCTGTTAAGCAGAAAGCCATATCTCCGGGTGACCGAATATCTACCGTTATAATTTTCGGTATAAAGAGGGTCCTTCACGAAGAAACGATAGAAGTGGCGAGACGTTAACGTGGACTCAACTCCAGTAGTTTTCGTAAAATCGTGTAGTCAGCTGAGATAAATCAATGGGAGATACGTTTCGGTAGTTGTATAAGGACTTCATAAACAGATGTCCGAATGTCACGTCGATACCTTCCATGAGTTCGTGTTTTCTACAGATAGATTATCAACGCGATGTAGTTTTCGGTATAACCTCTTGGAGTAAACAATAGAAGTGTCGAGACGTTAACGTGGATAGAGCTTTCGTAGCTCTCGTAACATTGTGTAGTCGGCTGAGATACACCAATGGGAGACTCTCTTCGGTAGTTGCATGATGATTTGTTGAGGGAATGTTCGAATATTTTAGTCTGTATTAATTTAATCGCAGTTCCGGTATTCTCGCGTGCCCTTTTTTCGGTGGTATATCAAACAGAACGAGTTCGAATCGCGTAATAATTTTCGCGGAGGTTAATATGAACTTGTAGGCGCGATATTTGCTATGAACCCGGTACCCGAATTCAGCGCATCGTTTACCAAAACGAAATCTGCTGCAAACCCTACCCTTTTCTCCAACATCCCAGTGATTTCTCGTGGAAGTGCAGAGGTGTTCTCGGCTTCCAATAAAGCGAGTATCACGTCAACATATTCCCATACACACTCCTTCTTTGACCTGCATTCGGATGCGGCCGGCGCTGGTATTGCCTAACATAAAGATAAGATCACCAGTTTTTACACATTGAGGATGAATGTTAGTCCCAAACATCACCCATTGGTTCTCTGTGTAATTACAGCTGATCTGGCAATAACGGAGTAGCAACCGCGGGCGGTCAATCATGCTCATGCTTAGTACATCACCTCTATTCCGGAAATACTCATATTGGGTGGTATTCAGTTATTTTCGTTGTTTTCCAGGAACTAAAAGTGGTCATCTTCGATTTCAAGATGGTGTCCAGGGTCAATGCTTGGCTTCTATACATTATTTCGATTTCGGCTGTGTCCCAGAGGTTGCCATCTTACAATTCAAAATGGTGTCTGAGGTCAATTTTTAGCTCCATGCACCATTCTGGTTAAAGAAACACTCATATTGGGTGGTATTTGGTCACTTTAGGCTATTTTTCAGAAACCGGAAGTCACCATCCTGGATTTTAAAATGGCATTTGAAGACAATTTTTGGTCCTGAGCGTATTCTGGTTTAAAAAAAAACATAATAGGTGTTATTTAGTCATTTTCGGCTGTTTTCCAAAAACCTGAAGTCACCATGTTAGAATTCAAAATGGTGTCTGTGGTCGATTCTAGCTCCTGTGTATTATTCTGGAATCGAAGCATCTTATATTGGATGGAAATCGGCCTTTTTTAGCTGTTTTTCAGAAAGCGGAAGTCGCCATATTGTATTTCAAAATGGCATTTGGAGATAATTACTGGCCTCTGAGCATCATTCTGGTTAAAGAAACACCCATATTTGGTTGTTTTTGGGTCATTTTCGGCAGTTTCCCAGTCACCAAAAGTCGCCATTTTACAACTCAATATGTTGTCTGAAATCGAATTGTGGTTTCAATGCATCATCACGATTTCGGAAATACTCATATTGGGTGGTATTTGGTCATATCTAAAAACATTCACATGCCGAATTTGGTTCTATTTGCTTGGATAGTTTTGGGGATGTGCATGAATTTGTGTTTCATTTGTATGGGACCCCTCCCTTCCAGAAGAGAGAGGAGTCTCAAACTATCTTAGTCACCTTTCTCGGCCCCTACAACCCCTATATACAAAATTTCACGCCGATCGGTTCAGTAGTTTCCAAGCCTATATGGATCAGACAGACAGACAGACAGAGCAGCATTTTTATATGTTTAGATTCGTCCACTGACTTTCGCTTTCGTCGACTTTTCGATTAGGGTATGTTTTTCAAAATCGGTTCCAGTGCACTTTTATTCTTCGCGTTTCTCGTGATTACGTTCCTATCATGTGAGTGGTAAACGTAAAAGAAGAAGCATAGCCAGTCCTAAGGCTATTAACGTCACGGCCAGTACCCGTAAACTATGCGGGTTGGTACAGAGGTACCTATCGATCTGGCGGCTGTAATGTACCTTTCTGCGGAAATAGAACAAAAATCATAATGTACGTGGCAGTTCGCAATGATGAGAAACTGAACGAGATTTTATCTGGCGTCACTAGTTGCCCAGAGAGAGGCATTAATCAGTTGAATCCTAGCTTTGAAGAAAATTAACCCAACCATCCTTTTAGGGGCGATCACTTGCTTTCAATTGAAGCAGTTAGTGAGTTCTACACGTCTCAGTACTATACTATACTATACAGCTATTAATAGCAAAAATCAACGCAATTATTAAATTACCAACACTTAAAAAAGTCAATTAAAAGCATCGTAAATACCAACCTATAAGGCACAGTAATAAATCTGCAGTCTGCGATAAATTTTTTGTATGAGTTTATCAACTTCCTCTACGAACGTGTTCGGATGGAAATAAAAAAAAACTTAGTTTTTATAGAATGCCGGTTGCAATAATAATATACTGACGTTCGTTCGCAAATTCGGGCTGTTGAAAAATTTGCATCAGTTGCGTTGTTCAACAATTCGAGAACCACAAATCAAAATCTACTTGGGTTATTAAAGAGTTAATTTTAATTTATTAAGAGTTAGGTATTTTAATTACATTAATGAGTCATAATGAAATATTTTCAACTATTCTTAGTTGATACAAGCCTAACAAATATATAGCAGCTTATTAAGCATGTGGTTTAGCTAAAATCTTTTTAATAGCAGCTTTAAGGCTATAAATCAACAAAATTGTGAAAAGTGTGAATATTCTACGTCAGTTATGCGGTCGTGTCTTGGAAACAACCTCCTTATATTGCACTAGAGGAAGATGTGCGCTGCACTACTACCGCTGCTAACATCCGAAAATATTGTTTCCTAAAATTAAGTATTTAAGTTATCCTCAAAAGGACAATCTGTTGATTAATTAAATATCGCATATGACGCTGATCGCATCTTTGTGCTATCCCCGACAATGGAAATAAGTACTTTTCTCATAACAAAGTTGTAAGTTATTCTGATACTGTGAATTGGCCCATTTTGATTGCCAGCGTCCTAAAATAGTTTGTGTGTTGCCGAAATACGGCAGAGTTTTTCACTGGAGAAAATGCTGGCCAATGCACCTACCGCTGATGCTGCCACTACCGCATACAGGCAGCTTTTAACTATAAGAATAAGTAGTGCTGCTGCATCTTCCGCTGCTAGTACCCGCTGCCACTGCTGCTATCCGTTGCCGCTACTGCTGCTACCCGCTGCTGTTTAGTTAGAACCGTCCTAGTTGCCATCCACTAGTAAAATGATTGGTTTGAAAATGAAATGGTTTGAGCAAAAGCAAGATTTCATATAGTAGACCGTGTTCTGGAAAGCAAGCATTACGCGTCCAATCAGGCTTAACAATTTTCGATAATTCAATAGTTCGAATAATAAAATTACTATTATGTATTCGGGTGGATGCGTGGATAACTTTTTAATCAATTATTGCAAGAACGAAGGAAATCCGTTGAAATCTAATCGAGTTATAAGCATTTAAAAAAGGACAAATTTACCCCCTCTTCCGTTTTTATTTTTTTCATTTTTCATCCCTATATAGCCGAATTTTCTGAGAGGAGCAGTTATACGTCAAAAAATTGAAATTAGTCTTGAGGTTTGCAGTGTATATTGTTTTTGGAAAGACAAAATTATTATCTACAACTTTGGCGAAGCCACTATACCAATCAAATAAACCGTTTTGACTCGAAAAAAAAAATATAATATTTTTTAAAACACTTCACACTTTCCATATTTTTATCTAGTTTTGGTTCTTAAGGCCTGGAAAATTGTAAACCATACAATTAACGCTGGTTCTATTTTTGATCATTTTGCTGTCCTTTGTTTCTAATTTTTGCTTTTGATTTTTGATTGTGATTGTGATTGTGATTGTGATTTTTGATTGATCATTACCAAATCTTGTTAACATTACTAAAAGTATTTTTGAAGTACTTTCAGTGCTTTTCACATTAAGTTGCATTTCTGTTTTTTGTAGACCTACTGAATTAAAAAGAAAAACTTTGTTTCTACATTTTTTGTATGTTCTTCTGTTAGCGATGTTGATTGCTGGGCGATGCTCATGAGATGATCATTAGTTTTTGCATTTTTTTCTTCAAATTTCTGACTGCGTGTAGCATTTCTTCTAGTTGCAAAAAAATCTTATCACTAAAAACTAATTCCTTAATTCATCATTTTCAAAAGATGAGAATTTTGTCATTTTAGTGTATTTCGTAATAAATTCATCCAACCTTCAACATCTTAACATCTTGATTCTGTGCCGAAAACGCATCAGTATCGGACGTGTGATCGGTGATCGCTCCGATAGAATATAAAACAAAAGACGTGTGAACAAGTGTTGGCATTGTTTGCCTGGTCGAGTGAAATAAATCCGGGTTTAAGGTCGCGCCTTTGTGCAACTGTTTCGCATCGTGACTACCAGCTGGTGCGTAAGCCGATTTGGCTGCTGGCTGAATTGTGCTACAGCAGTGGACGAGACACAAAAGAGGAAAAAGAAGAAGCCATCAGTTGACAGTGAGTTGTATCGCTGTGTGGAGTGATCTCACACCTGGCTCGCTGCTGGTGGCTGTTTGGTGCTGCTGTATTGGTGCTGCTGGCTGTAACGGCTGCAACTTCGAACGATCGGACAACCAACCTTACTGGAAGGGAGAAGTAAAAAGGTACGTAGTGCGCTAGACTTAGCGGGATGGATGTAGATCCCTCGCCTCCCGCGCCACCATCCCCGAACCCCTCTGACCTTGACCCTTCTGTTAACCCCTCCTCTGTTCATTCTTCAGTCCCCCCTCGCCCCAGGCTTTACCCAGACGGAGCCCAGGGCAGCTATACTGTCTATTTTCGGCCAAAGGCGGGACCGAAATCGAAACAGTTGAACCTCTTGCAGATTTCTAAAGACCTGACGAAGGAGTACAAGGGCGTGACCGAAATTTCCAAGGTCCGGCCTAACAAGCTCCGTGTCGTGGTCAGTAACCTGAAAGAGGCCAACGATATAGCTTGCTCTGAGCTCTTCACACGCGAGTATCGCGTTTACATACCCGCACGAGACGTGGAGGTCGACGGTGTCATAACCGATTCGAGTCTGTCCGTCGAGTGTATACTGGCAGGTGCCAAAGGGTGTAAGAACAAAACCTGAATTATAAGCAGTTAGGCCACACCGCCGCCTACTGCTGCAATAAGGCACGTTGTGGCAAGTGTGGGGAGAATCATGCGGATGATTCCTGCAGTAAAAATGCTGAAAAATGCATTCACTGTGGGGAGAGTCAGCATGAGCTCTCGACATGTGCGGTGTACATGCAGCGCAGGGATAACATAAAGAGGTCTCTCATAGAGCATTCGAAGTGTTCTTACGCTGAGATGCTGAAGAAGACCGTTACCACTTCTCCCATTACATCAAACCCTCATGATCTGTTGTCCTCTGATGAAACCGATTCTGACGATTCACCAGCGGGAACATCTTACGCCAATCCTGGGGAGTCTAGAAAGAGGAAAAATATTTCCTCTCCTAATCTTCCCAGAAAAGGTCCTAAGATTTCTCAAAGTGTAATGAAAAGTACGAACAAACCAAACAGTGCTGCGGAAAAACCGAAGCAAACTCCTCCTGGGCTTGCAAATTTAAAGTCCCAGAAGGAGTTCCCAGCACTGCCAGGAACATCTAAAACCCCCGTTGTTCCTTTTTCACATCCAGTTGATAAAACAAACTCTGGACTAGTGAAATTTTCCGACATTGTGGACTGGATTTTTGGAAATTTCAATGTACCCGATCCGATTAAAATTTTTCTTACAGCATTCCTCCCAACAGTTAGATCATTTTTGAAGCAGTTGACTGCCCAATGGCCCTTCCTTGCAGCGATTGTATCCTTCGATGCCTAATTCATCTGCGTATATGAAGGATTCTATCTCTGTCTTACAGTAGAATTGTAGAAGTATTTTACCAAAAATTGATTCGTTTGAAGTTTTGATAAATAAAAACAAATGCGATGCATTTTCCCTTTGTGAAACTTGGTTTACTTCAAATATTGATCTCAACTTCCATGATTTTAATATTATTCGCCTTGATCGAGACACCCCATATGGAGGAGTACTTTTAGGGATTAAAAAGTGCTATTCTTTCTATCGTATTAACCTCCCCTCGATTCCAGGCATCGAAGTTGTCGCATGTCAAATGACAATACAAGGTAAAGAGCTTTGTATTGCCTCAATATATATTCCTCCCAGAGCACAGGTTGGGCAACGGCTGCTCTTTGATTTAATAGAACTTCTTCCCTCGCCACGTTTGATTTTGGGAGACTTCAACTCTCATGGCGTGGCTTGGGGTTCCCCATACAATGATAATCGCTCCTCTTTAATCTATAACCTTTGCGATAACTTCGACATGACTATTTTGAACAACGGTGAAATGACACGTATCCCGAAACCTCCAGCGCGCCCAAGCTACGGTTGGATTGCACATGGAAGGTAATCCTCGATCCTCACGGTAGCGACCATTTGCCTATTCTTATTTCAATTAATAACGGGTCAACTCGCATGCGACCAGTTGACATTCCGCATGACCTCACACGGAATGTCGATTGGAAGTTATACGAGGAAATGATTTCAAAAGCGGTTGATTCTCGACGCCGCGTTGCAAGCCCAAACGAAGAAATATCCTGGCGTAACGATTAAAGAACGGCCTCCCACTCCGTGGTGGGACCAAGAGTGCTCCGATGTCTACACGCAAAGATCCGACGCGTTTTTGGCCTACCAGAAGGGAGGTATACCTGGCGACTATTTACGGTATTCGGAGCTTGATACCAAGCTTAAAAGCTTGGCTAAAGCAAAGAAACGCGGATATTGGCGTCGGTTCGTGAACGAGACGTCGAGGGAGACATCGATGAACACTCTTTGGAACACAGCCCGAAGAATGCGGAATCGCGTAACGGTCAACGAAAGCGAGGAGTTTTCAAGTAGGTGGATTTTTGATTTTGCCAGGAAAGTATGTCCGGACTCTGTTCCTGAGCAAAATATTGTTCGTGATGCGTCTCCGGGCCACGACGCGATAGAATCACCTTTTACGATGGCAGAATTTTCAGTTGCCCTCCTGCCCTGTAACAATAACGCGCCTGGGTTAGAAAGAATCAAATTCAACTTGTTGAAGAATCTACCCGGCAATGCCAAGAGGCGCTTGTTGAACTTGTTCAATAAGTTCCTGGAGCAAAACATTGTACCGCAGGATTGGAGGCAAGTGAAGGTGATCGCCATCCAAAAACCAGGGAAACCAGCTTCTGATCACAACTCAATGTGGCTTCCGCCGTGCCAAAGGGACGAATGATTGTCTTGCGCTGCTTTCAACAGATATTCAGCTGGCGTATGCTCGCAAAGAACAAATGGCGTCTGCGTTCTTGGACATTAAGGTGGCTTTTGATTCCGTTTCTATTGACATTCTTTCGGGCAAACTTCACCGACAAGGATTTTCTCCAATTTTAAACAATTTTTTGCACAATTTGTTGTCCGAAAAGCACATGCATTTTACGCACGGCGATTTGGCAACTTTTCGCATTAGCTACATGGGTCTTCCTCAGGGCTCATGTTTAAGCCCCCTTCTTTACAACTTTTATGTAAATGACATCGAAGAATGTCTGGCAAATTCATGCACGATAAGACAACTTGCAGACGACAGTGTAATCTCTGTTACAGGAGCCAAAGCTACCGATTTGCAAGGACCATTGCAAGATACCTTGGACAATTTGTCTGCTTGGGCTTTACAGCTAGGTATCGAATTCTCTCCGGAGAAGACTGAGATAGTAGTTTTTTCTAGGAAGCATGAACCTGCTCAGCTTCAAACACAATTAATGGGTAAAACGATTTCTCAGGTTTTGGTACACAAATATCTTGGTATCTGGTTCGACTCTAAAGGCACCTGGGGTTGTCACGTTAGGTATCTGATGAAAAAATGTCAACAAAGAGTGAATTTTCTTCGTACAATAACCGGACAATGGTGGGGAGCCCATCTAGGAGACCTTATAAGGCTTTACCAAACAACGATATTGTCTGTTATCGAATACGGGTGTTTCTGCTTCTGCTCCGCAGCAAACACACATCTGATCAAACTGGAGCGAATACAATATCGTTGTTTGCGTATCGCTTTAGGTTGCATGCAATCGACCCATACGATGAGTTTGGAGGTCTTAGCTGGAGTACTACCATTGAAAATCCGCTTTTAGAGCCTGTCTTCTCGTATTCTTATCAAATGTGAGGTCTTGAACCGTCCCGTGATTGAAAATTTAGAAAGGTTAATCGAACTTAATTCTCAAACCCGTTTTATTACATTGTATTTCCATCATATGTCCCAAAATATTAACCCTTCTTCGAATATTCCAAATCGTGTCGACTTATCAAATACTTCTGATTCTACTGTGTTTTTCGATACATCCATGATAGAAGAAACTCGTGGAATCCCGGATCATTTACGCGTGCAGCAGATCCCCAAAATTTTTTCCAATAAATATCGAAACAACAACTGCGACAATATGTTCTACACTGACGGATCACTTCTTGATGGGTCCACTGGCTTCGGTATTTTCAATAACAATTTAACCGTCTCCCATAAGCTCGACAATCCTGCTTCTGTTTACGTCGCAGAATTGGCTGCAATTAAGTACACTCTAGGGATTATCGGAAAAATGCCCACGGACCATTATTTCATCTTTACGGACAGTCTCAGTTCCATTGAGGCTCTCCGATCGATGAAAGATGTTAAGCACTCTCCGTATTTCCTGGGGAAAATACGGGAACATCTGAGTGCTTTATCCGAAAAATCGTTTCAGATTACCTTAGCGTGGGTCCCTTCTCACTGCTCGATACCGGGCAATGAGAAAGCGGACTCTTTGGCTAAGGTGGGCGCAACAAACGGTGGAATTTATGAAAGACCAATTGCTTTTAATGAATTTTTCGCACTTGTACGTCAGAATACGGTCATCAGTTGGCAAAATGCTTGATCCAGAGGGGAATTGGGAAGGTGGTTACATTCCATATTCCCCAAGGTATCGACGAACCCGTGGTTCAGGGGGTTGGATGTAGGTCGGGATTTCATTTGCGTGATGTCCCGGCTTATGTCCACTCACTATAGATTTGACGCGCATCTCCGTCGTGTTGGGCTCGGGGAAAGTGGTATCTGTGCCTGTGGTGAGGGTTATCACGACATAGAGCATGTGGTTTGGTCATGCCCTGTACACCGTGACGCCAGGTCTAAATTAATAGCTTCCCTAGGCCGAAAGTAGGCAGCCGGCTGTTCCTGTTCGTGATGTCTTGGCGAGCCGTGACCTATCCTACATGTCCCTTATATACGTTTTCCTGAAATCCATCCACGCCCCAGTTTAATCCTATTCCCTTTCGCCTACATCCAACCAAACGACAAGAACACGTTAAGACCCCGGATCCGGAAACAGCAACTAGACCCGCACGATACTCTCAGGTCCCGAGGGAGACAACCCAATATGCCAGTCCGTAATATCTTGGCCCAGCAGCGGAACATATTCAATATGCTGCTTACCTATGGCGATGGAAAACCATCAAACAACAAATCAGTGCTTTTAATGCAAAACATTATAGCTTTAAGTTAGATTTAGTTTCAGCTCGTAGTCGGCAGCGAGGATAAAAAATTTGCTTTTAGTTATTAAGATACTTTAGAAAGTAAGCTACCAGATATAATTGGCGCCGTTAAACATTAAATTGTATTTGTGCCGTGTCAAATAAGTTATAGATGAAGAAAAAAAAAATCTTAACATCTTGGCACAAAACGTACTCAACTCAACCTAACACCATTTGATGATATTTTAATTTGACCGCTCACGTTCCAGAGCATGACAGCAGCAAAAACAACTCCACCCCAAAGCCTATGTGCTCGGGCTCGCTCAGGTGTGTGCCCACAGAAGAAACTTCCTGGCAGAAACGCAGATGTGGGGCCAAACTTATGACCAACACCAACGCCGGTGCGCCCCGATTATATTGTCCCAAGTGTGAAATTTATTATATCCGGGCTGTAAAAAAATAAACGAATTCCCTGTCTCTCCGTTCCGAGGAATTGAATAATAGAAATCTAGAGCGGAGGCTGTCGTAGTATGAAAAACTTGCAAACTGTTGTTTACCGAAAAGCTCGGCTGGATTGAGTGGTGGAAAAAGAAATTAACCGTCCTCAGCTGCCAGTACGTGACCAGACGTGCAAAGTTTTGTCGTGGTAAAAAGATGACAAACAGCAAAAAAAAAACACGGAAAGAGAAACCCAAAGTTTCGCCATTTGAGTCGAGCGACCGAGCGAAGTTTGTAATGAATTTCAATCTGTATAATAAACATAAGACGGACGTCTGCTCCTGTACTCCTGCTCGGTATGTGCGATAAAAATATGAGCGAGCTCCGGTCCTTCGGGAGTGATCCGTTTTCATCTGGTGCAATGAAGAAATACGGCCAGGGGTGGATGGGTGGAGCGGTGATTCGTGCATAACATCTTCCCTTTAATGGCCTTATTTTTATGAGCTGGTTAAACCGTCATGCCGTTACTCCGGCGAACGGATCTTGAGCGTTGAGTGTGATGTATGTCGCAGCCGGCATACGCTTCTTGGGCATACGAGTCCGTAACGCACGGAACATAATTTCACGCTAATTTAATCCTTTCAAATGGACCGTTCGCGGGTGTCGATTCGTTTTCCCCGGAACGTGAGTGTGGAAGATTTATTGTATTTCGACCCTAAACAGCTTCCCCGGGCGTGATCCTTTTCGGGGGTTATTTAATGTGCTGCAAAATTCGTACCCATGAGCTGGGAGTTGGATATGAATACAAACATATGCCCTGAGTTTATGCTTGCAAAATGCAGCGAAATTTTCCACTGCACGTTTTAAGGTTTGAGCTTTTTTGTTTGAATTTGCTTTCATCATTTTAAAGGAATTTATTGTTGTTGAAGCAAAGCATCATCGGTAGAATCGTTCGAAGCCGGCAGGCGTCAAGTTGACATGACAACGGCTGACGTGAACGGAGCGGGATCAACTGTTGCTTGGTTGCCAAACAAAAGCATGCTCATAATAGGGATTGTGTTCGGTGAAATGCGATGAATAGAGTTAGTGCAGCTTTGGCTGGAAGCTGTTGCCACCGCGGCCGGGAGGTTTTTCTTTTATTTAACACTAGTGACTCCACAGGGCTTATTTTTTTTTATTTCTACTGACGATACTCTGTAGAAAGCAATAACCGGAACGTCAAACCTTTGATTTTTGCAAGCGATTGGGAACGTAAGCTCTGGTAGACAAACAAGATGAAACTTGAGTGTCAGCGCTTCCAAATTTGATTCAAATTGATGTCAACTAGTTGAGCTCTTATTTTTTCTGCTTCCGAAATAAAAATCTATGAAAGGGGCAACACAGTTTCGGGGACATTTTTTGAAAGCTCCTCCATCAAAATTCACGTGCCTTTACGCTTTTGGATCACATTGTGATTTTCTGAATCTGTTGCTGCTTCTGCTACTTTTCTTAATGATTTTAATCTGCTACAGCGAATCACCACTCTCAACAGCAAAAGCGAATAGCAATTAGTTAGTTAGAAAATTTTGACTTTATTTCTGTAGCATATGGCTTTGCTATTACGATGTCGCATCTGGGTTTGTCTAAGATAGTTTTATGATCCTCAGCAGTTCTGCTTTTATGATCCTAATCAAAATAAAGAATTGTCTAAAGTAAACGTACGCTCTGTAATACCAACGTATCACTAGAACGCAAAGTGTTTCGGTAGCGATGGCTGACAGTTTATCTTGTTCCACCAACAATATTATCGTTCATTCAGATTCAGTATTATGTGTTGATGTTTTCTGTTCCTTTATTGGTTTGAAATTCTTACATTTATTATTCTGGTTCTTAA
This sequence comes from Wyeomyia smithii, assembly GCF_029784165.1. NCBI lineage: Eukaryota > Metazoa > Arthropoda > Insecta > Diptera > Culicidae > Wyeomyia > Wyeomyia smithii. Next base: position 270,609,492 of record NC_073696.1, on the reverse strand, counting down.
GCTTCTAGGTCTGTATTTATAGAGTCGCTCAATACCTTCGCAACAGAGCTCACTGCAGTGCTTTTACTGTGTGTCTCTAAGTATGGGGAGCTTCTAGGTAGGAAAGTAGAATGCGTTCTTTGTTGCATGTTTGCTATTCGAATGCTATCGAATTTATTTCAGCAGTTATCAGCGCGGTGTACTTCTGTATATGCTTATTAGAGTGATTCACCACTCTTGTTTTGCTCATCTTTGTTGTTTTGCTCAGTTGTAGTGTAAGTAGCAAGTGTATTACTTTTTTTGCGAGCAGTAGACTCATATCACAAAGCAGAATGAAGAAAATTGATGCAAAAAAGTGCTATAGGTACGCAGCGCTCGTGCGGGGCAAGAAAATGGCGGTGAAAATCTGCGCCTACTGGATTGTCGAAATATGCATCCTGGGAAGGATTTTGTGCAAAATAAGTTAAACCTTTTTCTTGCAATTTTGTGTTTGTATTGTTTGCGTTTGTATAATCAATTTTTTTTTTACATACAGGCGGCGCAGTATTTTATGTTTGTTTTGTTCATTGAAGTGCACCTCACACTGATCTATTTCTTTTAATAATTCTTGCTTAGGAATGTAAAGAGTTCTCTCCTTTTTAGTTCAATTTTCCATCTCAGATGACATTTTTATCGTCATAAAGAAGAGATTTATCAGTGGCTCTTTAGTAAATTTTGCACCTGTATTCCTTTTTCCCGTGGCAAGGACGGTAACAATTCTCTGGAGATATCTAATTTTTGTTTAGCAACATGTAATTAGATCCCAAGCTCCATGTCGCTGGGGATTTATTTGCTCCCGAAAACACCGCTTTGTTGCTGAATACCAGCCACGAATTTGTATAACCAATGAAGTTTTTCCAGGTTGCGATGATGTTCAGAGCTACAAGGCATTTATTTCTCGTAACTTGAGATACTATCGGAAGCATTTCTTGTGATGAAGTATTCATAACTTCGCGTCTTTTAGTCTTTCACGAGCCCATTATGCCGTCAATCAAGCTAATAAACGAAAAATGGCTTGCTTTCGAGATTAATACGTCCTTATTAATCTCCATTGCATCTTGACGGGTAATCAAATTACTCCCAGGTAAGTCTTGCCCGTTTTGACACCGTGGTGAAGACCCTTTTTTTCCTGGAAAAACATTGTTCATGTTCTTCCCTCAAGCACTAAATGACAGTCATCTCCGGACAAGTACCAACGTCCGTGTCACCTTCACTGTTCTTCACGAGGCTTCCTTTCTCGCTGGATGAAACGCACCTTTTCAACCCCCGGCGCGTTTGGAATACCAATCGACGCTCTAGCCCGGCATCGTGAAGGACTCGAGAGACCACCCGCGCCAGCCGAGCCAAACGGACTCCCCGAAAAATGTACCGACACCCGTCAAATTAACACTTTTTTCTTTCTCTCGGTTGATTAATGGCCCTGTCAGACGGAAGCGATTACCAACCCCAAAAGCGGATACAATGGCGGCAGCCGGGTCGTCTGCTTGTCAACGACCTCTTCAGGCACAAGTCGAGTGAAACTGAACGTAGGGGAGGATTTCCGCTTCAGCTACAACAGAAAGATGCGTCGGTATAACGAGAAAAACAAAAAAAAAAATCGTCGGGGCCCGAAATCCGGAACGTGAACAAGTCAAGCTGAAGAAGAGGTGCAAATTTTCTTTTCATGGCGTATTTTTTTTCTGTCTGCACACTCTACACATAGTCGCAACCACTTTCGTTTCGGTCTCCGAGTCCGCACACAGATACCTACACGCACCACACTCCGGAACGACGTTAGTCTCAAAGCGATGTGATTGTTATTGTATGACCCTCCGTTTTTCCTTTTCCCATTGACACGGTTTTACACTGAATACCTAATGACTTGCAGCCACCCGATGACATTCGGGGGATGTGGCAGCCGACTGAAAGGCTAAGAACGTGCCTACTCAAGTAGGCTTTGGGTCATACGTAGACGGGTGAATAGTTGGCTGACTAGATGGGAGTCATTTCCTTAGCTTGCGGTGGATGCTCCCTGCTTGGTGGTGAATGAACCTTCTTTACTTTCCCTGCGTGACAGCAACGGCAGAATTGGAAGGGGAGGGGGGGGGGGATCGCTTACCTTGTGTCTATCCCTCTGTGCAATTATTTTCAGCTTTTTCCGTCCACTGATGCGACGACACAGACTTGCAAAAAGAGCCAACGAGTTGGAAGCAGTTGGTATTCATCACCCAGAATGTCGGGGTTGGTTCGGGATAAGTGTTTCCCACTTAAACCATCCCCGAGTAGCAGCCCCCCCTGCATGTCTGTTCCAAACTTCGACTGCCACTGCCGAAGCTGGTGAAACAAAGACACAAGGGAAGAAAAGTGATCTTTCTCTGTCTCTCTCTAGCAGCCGGTAGTTTGTTGAACTCTTTTTTTTCTGTTTCTCAGCCGATGGCGACGTACTTCGTTCGTTTGTTCATCATGCAACAAGGGACAACAAGACAAGGGTCGGTTTTGCCCGGTTAGAGCATATCGCCAACCTGAGCCATTGTCGTTTGCTAGCGATACTGGTTTATGGAGTTCTCCCGTCCGTCCGTCCGTTCGTCCCTGTATTGAGATGGCGTTGATGTGCAAACGGTGTCCTTGTGTGGTGAATGGATTGGAAGCATGTGTGCCGGGGGCGTTCCGGTGTCCCCGGTGAAATGTCAATTTCTATGTCATGGGATGCAATTAGGTTCGGGTTTCGGGTTCCGAATCTGGGCCGTACTTTGTTAGGCGTCAACGGCTGGCTGCGATGACAGCTGGACAAGGTACGATTTTCCACGATTTCCCAGGAACGGATTTTCTTTTCACCGGTTGCGTAATATAGTAAGCACTAACCGAAAATGTAGCCGAAATCCCTCGATAAAGTATGATTGGGTTGCGTTTGGAGTACCTCTATATACAGGTAGGGAGAAAAGGTAACCCGACACACGACATACGGCGACGAATGTTTGTTTTGAAAGTGGACCGGTTGTGAGTAATGGGCTGGAAAAATTCTGATCCTTTTCCGTATTCTCGGCATCGGGAAACTGTAGGTTTATGACCCAATTATTCACTACGCTAGAAGCTATAAACATTGTCGAACGGCATTTGGTGAGCGGCTTTTTTACCATTTTGTTGGTTCTTGGGCAAAACCATAATAATTCGATAAGGCGAATATATTTCAGGTACGTCAGCGCACTTCTAATCTCATGAAAGCGCAAAGCATAGGCTTGGCCGACGAAACGACAAATAGGGCTAATCAATAAACATCTTTTTAGGTATAGGAACAGGTATTGGTATTCCGACCGGTAGTAAGTTCATTGCAGATATTTCCACCGGTCCTTTTCCTTGTGACGCCTGAATTTTTTTTGTTGAGAATCTCAATTGATAAAAAGTGAATTTTCGTCATCAATTTGGTCACGTCAAGAGTTGACTTTTAATGAAAACACAGCGTAGCCTATTGAATACAATCTGAGAAGCGAGATTCGCTAGTATTCGCAACCTTGCATACAAACTGCTCATATTGCACAGATTTCTGTTGCTATTAGTATTTTTTTATGTACGTGTTATTTCTAGAGAAGCATTTCAGAAGATCCTATCTGCTTTGATCGATTTTTTTATCGATCACTTCAATTAAATCACCACGTTATATGTACAAGTTGATAGCAGAGGGACCACTCCAGCTTTTTGAACGAAACCCACGCCTTGGGAGAGTTACTAAAGTTGAACCATTACAAAAATCAAAAGAAGCTCCGGAAAAACGATGAAAGCAGACAGGACCTTTTGAAATGTTTATCTAGATTTTTGTCAAGGGCTTATGTATTGATGAATAAAATAGTTCTGTTTGTCTGTGAAAAAGCTGAAGATAGCTGAATCCGAAGAAAATAAACACAATTTTATAATTTTTTGAATTCTAATATCTGAAAAAAGCCAAAATTCCTAATTCTATTTGGGGTTTATAAAAGAAATTTAAACAACGACGATCGAGTGATGAGAGTAGCAACGGACGAAAAAGTGAATGTGGCTTTAATCACAAAATACATACTTGACACGGTGACACGGAAAAAGGGTAGAACAGTTGTCGAGGAAAGCAGGAGAAAATTCGGGGAAGTTGGACAAGCGTGGTTCCGCCGATCTTGGACGAGGTGAAAATAGCTTGCAGAGAACTGAAGAACACCAAAGCCGTTGTGAAGCACAGCATACCGTCATAACTCTTCAAAACCGGTAGCGAGGGGCTGAATAGTGCAATTAACCAGACTATCCTGAATATGATCAGAGGAAGAACTACCTATGGACTGGTTGAAAGGATTCATTTGCCCGATCTACAAGTAGGGGCATAAACTAGAGTGTAGCAATTATCCTAAATTTCGCATACAAAATTCTCTGCCGCATACTATTGCATAGACTAAGACCGTTGCAGGAAGCTCCTGTTGGTGAATACCAGTGCGGTTTTCATGCGGAACGATCTACAACAGACCAGATGTTCACCTCGAGACAGATCTTCGATAAATTTTGAGAACATAACTTGCATACACACCATCCGTTTATAGACTACAAAGCGGTGTAAGATTCAGTGAAACGCAACGAGTTATGGAAGATTATGCTTGAACATGGTTTCCCATCAAAACTAATTAAGTTGATACTTGCGATTTTTTTCACATCAAGCGTTAGGAAATTCCGGAATTTTTCTACCGATCCGCACGAATTTTTCACTCCAAAGGACGCTGATACTTCCGATGGCGCTCTACGAACATGAAAGGAGACTGATTGGTAAGCGCTTGGGGTATTCGAGCGAAAATACCCGTGATTAATACTCGGTAGCAAACAGTGTGGGCGCAAGAATTATGAGGTTTACGAAGAATACAAACACGCTAATATTATCAAGCTGTTGAAACACGGCGGGTTTCAGTGGACTGGCCATGTAGCAGGTATGACGAATGAGCGACCGGCTATGATAATATCCAGCCAAGATATGGATGGAGACCGACGATTTTGAGGCAGACTCCCTACGCGTTGGATGTGTGCTGTCGACGACGATACCAGAGCAGCGGATGGAGAGGAACAGCCCAAGACAAGGAACGTATTCTGGATTTGGCATAGAATCTCTACGATCTGTTGTCATAGAAGTAAGAAAAAACTAGTAAACTAATGAAATGTACTATGAATTTCAGACACAACTGCACGGGTAGACAAGCAGATACCAACTGTCTACATCGGCACTATGAAGTTGTTTGATACCGTTTGCATGAAAAGGCTTCTGACTACTAAATAGGTATGTTGGTTCTTTGTTGCACACAAGGGTAAAAGTTTTGTTCGAATCGTGAACTTTTTGGTCGTCTGTGTTTTGAAAATGATTTAATCGTATGCAAAATGTTTGATAATTTGAAATTTTTGACCTTGCACTTTTCCTCAATGCATAATAGCCTACAAATAATTTTTTGGGGCAAATTTGGATCTAGAGCTCGATAGCAATATTCTAGAGAAAAACTTTCTTTTACTAAGTTGTTACATTTATATTAAAGCACTTATTTTCATGTTATGAGCAACTAGGGAGACCAACAATCCTTATGACATCAGAAATCTCACATAATAATATTTGTAGATAGAGATTGATATTCTCCCACTACAACATCAACAACTTCGTTTATTTGAGGCATATTTGTAGAAGAGAAAGATTGTTTTGCTATTTTTGAAGAAAATAGCTGATTTGGCTCAAATATCAACTTTTTTACTCTAACTTTTTTATTTCAATCTCCACATCACAACTGTCTTCGAACGTCTTTTCTATGCTGAAATCGTAAATATCTCAATTCTATTCAAAATTATCGATGTTTTTCATTAAAAATGTCCTTTTTCAATTTTTTGTCGTTTTTTTAATTTGGGGCACACATAAGAATATTTCTTGACTTGACTTATGAAGAAAGTTTTAATAATTGTTTTTTTTTTTTAGTTTGGTTAAATTTAACCTGGAAACACGATAAATCATTGTTCAGAACTGATCACCGCGACGACCCAACAAAAAAAAGTGTTTGATTATTTTAGATGAAAATCAATCCCTCCAATCTGGAGCACAATTGAAGCACTTTAGCTAACCAGTTCCGAAATAAAGTGACCATCCAATACCTAAAGGGCGTCGGCCACGTCTCCACCAACCACGTTGATGACCTGAGTTCAGATCCCAATGCCGACATAGGTGTCTATGATTGTTGGGTGGCGTGATCCACTTACAACCAACCCAGCAGGTTCAACAGATTCAATTCTTGCCAATACAGGCTGATTTTCTGAGGCAAAAAATCTCTAGGACAACACCTTTTTTTGTAACAGTTGGACCACTGCGACCATTGTTTTGATCTTTTGTGGTATGGGATTACGCCACCTTATAAGTAGACAACAACGGTTGTTACACTTCCTTCCTTCCTTGTCTAGTATATAGCCGACGCCGTAATCGATCTACACAAAATGTTAGTCTCGATCCTAAACGCCTCGTAACACCTCAAGTGAGGTTCTCGTTGTTACCGATATCACACAATGGAGTATTCTCCAATCAAGCTATGTTTCGTTTTCTTTCGCTTCCTTCCTTGCTCGCATTCGCTCCCGAAAATCATACATATGCACATACTCGCGTCTACTCTCCTATTCGCGTTTACTGCCTTACTCGCGAGCACGACCAGCCGAAAACAATTGCTTCAAGATACATTGCGATGATAGCGGGGGGACAAAAAAAAATTTCGAATAGGGTATCGGATTACTTCGACAGCTTTGTTTTCTGGTTTCGCCTAATCTGCCGCTCATAGCAAGTCCGTCCCATTTGCGTTTTGGTGCTGACGAGAAAACAGCAATTGAAAATCGTAACGCTTAGGGTGAAATTTGGCACTCAAATGATTTTTCAATCAAGACCATCAACAGAATTTAGTACTGCAATGACAATCTAACACTTTTACATCATAAAACTTGTATAAACACCAGAATTTGACTAAAATTTGTTGAAAATCATAAGCTGGGACTCACATGCGATTACTTTTACGGTACGTAGCCAGAATGTTAGCAAGTCAGTCCCATAGCCGGCTACAACCGGTGATGAAAAACAAACTACTGCAAATCAATGGCGGTGCTATAGCTTGCGTTTGGAATGAATCCACCGCTCGTCAATTCATAAATGACCTTCTCTCGTGCCTTATTAAACAAGTTTTTTGTGAGAAGCATAACAAAATGTACCAACTGCGCCGCTCAGAATAAAATTAGATTTTGTTTTTACATTTGATACTACTGATAAATTCGAAATCAGTGTAGGTAACTTATTCTAAATTTTCCTGAGAGCGGTCACACGTTCGTGACGGCGGACAGCTTCGACGTAGCAGTGGAAGCAAATATGAAAAAACAAATATAGCTTAGGAAAATGTTTGCTCTGTTAAAAAACAGTTAAGTAGCGTACCGAAGTATTTGATATAACTAACAAATTCTTCAAAACAAAATTCATGACAATAATGTTACAATTCTGGCCCACGTCTTTACATAAAATACGGATAAAATACGAAAAGTAGTATTTACTGAAGAATGCTTTAACTAACAATACAGTGACACACCTGAAGCGTTCATTGTCAACAACCAACAGCTGAAAGAAGCTACTGGTGGAAACTTTGTCTTAAAGAAAACATTGTACTATCAGCTAGAGCCACACGATGTAGAACGTGTAAAATTCAACCAAACCTCCTATCGAATATCACTTGGTACATCCAATTCTAAACCTGAAGACCATAAGTTGTGGTAAATATCACATTTTTCATAATCATTATTGGCTGTGGGGTTAAATTGCGAATATTTTTGCAATGGGACCGACTTGCGATCACTTTAGCTATGGGACAAACCGACTTGCTATTTTTTTCATAGTTCCTCAGAACGAAGTATTCAAAAATATTTGTTCTATCGAAAGTAGACATAAAAAGGAATTGATTCCATAAATAGCCTCAAATTTGACAAAAAAGGAATTGGGACGGACTTGCCATGAGCGGCAGTAATGCTGTAGAAAACTTACCAGAGCAGTCTGATATTCTACACGTTCCAGTATACGATACTTTAAAGATTCTTCGCCCCACTTTCGGTTGCTGGTATGACCAGGCGTCGGAGAAAGAATGCGTTACGACTCTGTACACGACAGTTCTCTCTTTCTACTCTAACAGTGTCATGAATAAGCTATTCATGAGAGCTCACATACAGCTAAAGCTCTCACAAGGCAACGGAACTGTTTTGTGCTGCATACGACAACTCATTCTTGCGCATGTATTTTGTTCGTTCGGACATGAAGGCCTGGTTTGTTAATTTTGAGGGTGTCCTGTTGGCTTGGTTTGCGCTGTTGACAGCTTGCTGATCGGCTGCGACTGTCATAGACTCGTACTTTTTCGTTTTTCCTTTTTCTTGGGCCGGTGCCATAATGAATACGAAGCAAAATGTTTAATATGTGTTTCCATTGTTGATATCACTCCCCACCTAAGAAAAAACGTGGTGTACGAAGCAAACCCTGGTAAATGTTTCAAGCATTTTTGTTTTCGAGCACATTTTTTCAAGCACTCCCAGTCAAGCAATTTTAATCGAGTACTTCTACTCGTAAGCAGAAACTCGCATACTCTGTCACAGTCACTGAATAAGAAGATAAAAGAGTTTTTGCGTGCCGGTGCCCTTCAGTTGCTGCTTCGACGAATAAGAGTAAAGAGTATTTCGAAAGCGTGCGTGTAAAAGACATGAGAAGCGTAGCATATGTCTCGTTCTCAAGCAGCTAGGTTTGCTTCTCCCTCGCTTTGCAACGCTGAAACCTATTTAATAGTTCTACATAGAGATGGTAAATATATAAACCATCTTGTGTCGTTCATTGTGCACCTTCACTTGCTCGAATCCATCACGAAAGGGGAATTGTCCGGTCCTCAAACTTTGAATCTTTGAATTCTTTGATTATTAGATTCCTAAATGCTCAGTTTTTAAATACTTGTATCTAGCAATCTGTAATAATCTTGAATTTTCAAATCCTTAATATCTTGAGTTCCGAAATATTATAGAAATATATACAAATTATTCAACCTAAAATCCCAGAATATTTTCATCATTGAATCTTCGAATCTACCAAATCTCGAATTCCGAAATCCTAAGAGCCTTTAGTCTTGGATTTCTAAAATCTCCACAATCTAGATTCCAAAAATCTGAATCGCAAAATCCTGAATTCTAAATCAATTTTTTTTCGTTAAATCTCAAAATACTAAAATGTCAAAATCCTACAGTTAATCTTAAATTTTCCCTAAATGCTTTAATTTTATAAATCTTTTGGTACATAATAGCCAGTCTTAATCCTGAATCTTTGAATTCTTAGATCTTTTAACAATTTCATCAGTAGTCAAGTCCTCGAATCCTTCAACTCTTGAATCCTCAAATCCTTTAATGTTTAGGTTTCCAAATCCTACAATTTCCTACCCATTCCTACAATTACATCCCAAAATTTTTTAAGCAAAATCATCAACTCAAGTCAGCCCAGAATTCCCCGTTTATTTAACTTTTTTTAACTTTGGATACCGCGAAAAACCAGGCATGGATAAAACACAGCACACTGAAGCGCCTGTGGCCCATCTGCTAACAAACACACCACGCAGGGCTATTGGTATTACCCTCCGTCGCTAGCTAAAGACAAAATACTGGAGAGCCATTCGTTAACACGCGAGCCGAGGGTTTTCAACTTCGGCATATGAGGCAACCGAGGGTTTGCAGTTTTGGGGAACACACAAGCATTGGTCGCCACGACGAGATCGACAATGGAATAAAAATGGATAGCTTGACGGTAGTCATCGCACACAACCACCTGCAATATTTTTTTCATATGTAGTTTTGTAAAAATGAAGCGTTTGAGAAAACACGAGTTAGCAAGCGGGCTCCCGAGGGCTCACGAAGTCGGGAACTCTCGGGCCTGTGTTTGCCAAAGCTTCTGAAGGGCTGTTTTATCTAGAACACTGTGGGTTTCCGTTTTGTATAAGCACTGGAAGGGCAAAGAAAATACCCTCCGTGGCATCGCTTAAAAAACACACGCAGTGGTGTGATAAGTTTGGACATGCCTGCGAAAAACTGAAATAACTTGGTGTGATATTCTCTGCCTGTTTATGTTCATAAAAGTATTGCCAAATGATGGAAAGGTTATTATATTTTATCTAAAGTCGAGGAATGTTCAATATGTCAAATGATGCCAGATGGGTTGATTCGGGGTAAACTTTAGGATTCTAAAACCTGAATTTCTAGGAAATTTATTTCATCAAATTCAAATTCCTCAATTCTTAAATTTTTAAATCTTTATATTTTTATTTCTTCAATATTTAAGTCCACTGAGCTTTGAATATTCAAATCTTTTAATTATCCAGCCTTAAATCCTCGAATCTATACATTTTTAATTATTCGGATTCAAACGACCCGAAAGTTTTAAATCCTTTATTTAATAAACCTTTAAATCCTGGTACCCTTGAAAACATTAACTCCTTAATCTTTTAACCCTTGACTCCTGAAATTTTAATGTATTAAAAGCTTTTGAATTCCTAGATCCAAAATCTTACAATCCCAGAATCCTAAAAAATCTCAACATTTTGAATCACAGAAAATTCTTAAGTTTGTGAATAACAAAATCCCAACAATTCAAAGTGGTCCAGAATTTCGAGTTTGCGATATTTAATTTTTGTGCAAAAACGGCTGCTCCTAGAACTGTAATGTTTTAAATAAATGCAGAAAACTGTATCGTTCTGCCTATTTTAGAAAAATTGTAGATCTAGTTATTTTGAAAAACTTTTCCGAGAATAAATAGTCGTTATTTTCTCTAAATACATTGAAGTAATGTACGCAATGCTAAAAGCACACGTAGAATACAAAAATGGAGCGAAGAGTGTTGCAAAATTTGCAATATGCAATACAGTTTGTGCCAATTGTGCCTAAAAATTGTATTTGTACTTGTATTTATAACACAGACAAACAGACGTACCACTCCATACAAAATTCTAAGAAAATTGTGGTTCCGACTAACCTGTGCGACAGCCACTGAACTGTTTTTGGCAGCACGGCCCACGACAACTGTCAACTGCGTTCATAGAGAAAAATTACTTCAGTGCCACTACCGCTGCGGGCGGCGGGACTATTCGGCCGACTATAGCTGTATGAAAAACAGGGTGCGCCATAATTATTGCAACAAAAATGCAAAGTCGGTTTACCGGTCGATATCTGTTGGGCCCAGAAAACAAACAACAATGAAAACTGGACTTTCATGCAAGACAGTGCCCCGGCTCACAACAAAGAGGACCGTTCAAAACTGGTGCAAGTCCTAACTTCCCTCTATCATCACCAAGAATGACTGGCCTGAAACTCGCCAGATCTCAATGTGATGGACTTCTCGATTTGGGGAATGTTAGAAGCAGAGGCCTGCTCACGAAATCACACAAATTTAGGCGAGTTGAAGAAGTCTTTGCTCAATTTGCTGGAAAGAAATTCCTCAAAATGACATTAGGTTCGCAATCGAGTCTTATCCCAAGCATCTCCGAGCTGTCATCAGAGGTAATGGAGGATACATTGAACACAGTTTAGGTTACGAAGAGCACGCTTAAGGAACTTATGTTGCACAGACTCAATTTGCATACTCCAAACCGCTTCGTAGGGATCGTTGAAATCTTTTGCAATTTTCATAATGAATCCCAACTGTCGATTGGCTTTTTCAATTATGGCCAAGTAGTGAGACTTAAAAGAAGGATAGTGGACACCTAAATTCCTAATTTTTTTCCTGACCCGGTTCAGTTGTTTACCTTGGATCGCTGTAGTTGAAAATAATAGATTGTTTACGTCTTTGGAAAGTTATCAAGAAACATTTTGCAACACTCAATTTAAAAAAAAATCAAGTACACCAGAATTTGAAACGATCTATTAGTTTCTGCAATTCTCTGCAGTCAGCTTTACTTCGTACCACAGGATAGATTTACAAATCATCGGCATCAATGAGTATACCATCATTTTGCAGGAAATTTACTATGTCGTTAAAGAAGAGTGCAAACAACAGGAGTCCTAAGTTGCTTCCTTGGGACACCTCAGTCAAAGAAAAAAAATGATTCATTTAGACCAATTTCCACGCACAGAAATTTGTTGCTCAGATATGAACGAAGCCAGTTGCAAATTCTAGTACATAAAGTATTCCCAGTCGAGTCAGCTCCAATACAAGTCGATGCGAATTCGTATAAATTACTTTCTAATGATCTCTTCGATAAGAATCTGTGCTTGCGTACCGAATCGAATTTGATCGAACCTTTTTCAAAAGTTCACAAATTTATCATAGTTTTTGGGACAGTAGGGGTCATTTAAATTTTTTTCGTTGTTCCGGATTTATCGAGGAGACCGTGTGGTAAGTACCTTTCCAGGGACACAGGTTAGATTAAAAACGGTAGCGAAACCCTGCTTGCGACATATCAAACTTTCAGTTTTTACAAAACAACACTATTGGCGATCGGTTTTGAGCCACTTGGAAGACTAATGGCCGTTCCTGTACAAGTTCTTTGATATGCCACAATCAAAGCTTCTAACCAATTCCGAAACTCGGCTAGTAGTGGCCAAAACACGTCCAAGTAACCAAATACCAACCGCCAACAGTCTTGTTTTGCAAAAACTTAAAGTTTGATATGTCTCAAGCAAGGATTCACTACCGTTCTCAATCTAGCCTGTATCTCTGGAAGGGTACTTACCCCACGGTTCCCCTCGATAAATCCGGAATAACGGAAAGTTTCAAAATGTCCCCTAATGTTCCAAAAACTATGATAAATTTGTGATTTTTTGAAACAGGTTCGATCAAGTTCGGTTTGAGATCTTGCGGATTGGCAGGTCAAAGAATTTTCAATTTTTTGGGCTCTGGAGAGGTCAGGTACGCAAGTGTTAATAAGGTATTTTGGATGTTATTTCACGGTCGGTCTTATCGTTTTTCTTAAATACCGGAACTATGTAAGAAGATTTCGGAACAAAAGAAAACTGCAAATGAATGATGATGTTTGTATCGCAAGATCTACGAAAAAAACCTGTAAAATGTTGGGAGAAAAGATCGCACTTTATCTGTGGCTGATACTTCTTCTAAATGCATATTTGTGGGAAGACCACTCTACTTACGCTTCGAGTTCACAAAACTCCAGAATCTTCAGAGATTATTTCGGAGATCATCATGTTTTACGTATTAACATTTATTCAGGAATCGATTGTATCCACGATATATTCCCCTAGCTTCATCAATGCCAATGCATTTGAGGAACGGGCGTCTGTGGTTAGACCAAGCTAGTTATCAGGGAGGTCTGTTTCGCGGAACCATTTTAGTGATACAATTCAATAGATGATGATAGCTCCACCAAACTCTTAAGTTCAACTGTCAATTTTGATGTAATTGATAAAGGTGTCCCAGGAAAACCGTGAACATTTTCACTGACACCGTTTCGAATACTCTAGACAAGATATTGTTTTAAATTTTAGAATGAAAAATATTTGAAAAGCTTAGATTGTAGATTCAGTCTTTTACATATCACCATCCTAATTTAATCAGTGTAAGTTTTCATTTTATTAAAATCTTTTACATTTTAGCGTCCTATCCAGCACATTGATTGTTACATTCCGTATTGCTGTATTAAGGCCTTTAAGCTCTCGAGATTTGCCCCTCTCAACGTGACATGGTCATTTTAGTTTTCACAGAATGGAGTGCGAAACTTAATCTTACTGTTTAATTGAAGCTGTTGTGTGTTGTATTGTTCATGTCCATGAAGCAAAGGAATATATGAAATGTGTGGTGTACTGACGAACCCGAACAGGCACTTCATAATTCCTGTCAATTCAAAGTCATTCATACTCGAAGTGGTATTCATGAGGATTTTTTCCCCAAGCCCACATGTAAAACTCATTCAATCGTCGTTCAAGCAATTGATTCGCACACGCACAAAGAAAGACCGAGCCCGCTTGCAGCGCTCTGTCCGTTTAGCAATGACTCACAAACGGATAAACCGCAAAGCCAAGCCCGAGACAGGCGCTATCCTGCTGCGATACTCGATGCCGATGACTAACGCAGTAACGCTTTTAATTACTCCGTCATCTCGGTGTCCGTTCCAGTTAGCGCACCACGACGACGCACCAATCCGTCCAGTCCAAGTTCGGAAAGTAGAACCGACAACGTTAGAGACCACCCGCCCGGACCCGACGTGCCAAAAGTCAAGCTGTGCTGCGTGCTGCTTTTGCTCTTTTTCGGGTTTCTTCGAAGATTTTAATTGAACCGTTCTTTGTGACCGACTCCGACGCTCTACAAATTGTGCTGCTAAATGGAAAGATGCCCGGTTGATAGAGAACAAGCCGAATTACTGCTAGCACTCGATGTCCGGTTGCAGAGACATTCATTCTATCAATTTAACCCAGAAGAGCTGGATGCTGATGATGGCTCACTCCATCTACTGTCAATATGTCATTAGCAGAACGTAATGGATGGGTTTGGTTAGCAATCCAGTACTGCGAAATAGTGTAGGTATCATCAGGTTCAGTTTGATTATCAAGTGGTACTTGTCTTTAGAACAAAATTTTCATATTGAAATGACCATTAGGCGTGTTTTTCAATAGTGGTAAGCAACTAAGTTCGGTTGAATTTATCGATCCTAGCATGAAAGAAAACCACTTTCCGTGTCGAGCACGCATAGAAACAGTATCGGTAAGGAAAAATCTAACCAATATTTGCTGCTTTCCTTTCGTACTAAATAACGCTCAAGTACTCTCATTATGTTGGCTTTCGATGCAACAAGCAGAAGTCATAAAATTAATTGCATCGCTAGGGGGAAAAAATTCTCCGTTTAATTCCGTATACCTACGCTAATTATTCTAACCTCTACTGCAATGAAGTGCTGCTGTTGTAGTTTTTTTCTGTAACGAATGTACTTCCAGTACTTTCGCTGCCTGTGTTATACATGAATCCTCTTTTCTCTTCCTCAATCGGAGGCGAGTAGGAGGGAGCTCATATTTCAATAGAATTGCTTTTAATTGCACCCACTCTAAAGCCACTCGAACACGCGAGAAATAAAATGCAAATTATTTCATTTCACGGTTGGTCACTTGGAATGGCTGCTCCCAGTGAGTGTGTTCTACTAATCACTTGACCTTGCACCCCGAGTGGACAGTTTCAGCCGAACCGTTTTCACTCTCTTCCCGCCGTTCGCTTCCCCGTGCTTTTTCTCGATTTGAAAATGTCACGGGAAATATGAGAAATGACTAATCACTTTAACTCCGTTCGAGACGGCTTCCAGTTGGACGCTTTTGTCGCTGTTTGATGATGCAGAAACGCGCCCAACGGTGGCTTTTGTTGTGCTGACAGCCGGCAACAGTGACAGTGATGATGATGGCGACGCACAGTAGGAAGGATTCCAAACATTTACTTACTGCAGTGATACAAATTTAATTTCATATTTTGAATAAAAATATTTTATGGGAATTCATAGGAATTCTGAAACCAGTGGGCAAAAGCCCACTGTGCGACGGCGGCATTGTTGATGATGATAAATTTAATTGACATGTCTCACCCCTCCCTCGTGCATTTGCTTTCTCAACCCCTCCCCACCCTCTTCCAACAATCAGCGGGCAGTAAACACTCGTTCATTTGGTTGTCATTTAATTAAAAGGCCGTCCCATCAACTGGCGGGAGTGGGAACAATGACTGAACAATATTAGACATTGGACGTAAGCCGAATCAACATTAGTTTAGTTTGTGTACACACACACACACAGAGTTAAACTTTGATCCAATTACTCCGAATACCACGGCAATCAAACCAAATTTATCATTACTCCCATTCAGGCATTCTAACAATTTGCAAATAGCAAACACAATTTCTATTTTATTTCGATAATGAAAACCGGAAATGGGAACTACAAACATAAATCCGCACTGAAATTGGAATTTCATTTACCACACTCTCGCTTCCCCCTCATCGGTACTTCTGCAGAATATATGCGTTAATCCCGTCCAGAAAGGACACAGAGCTCACCTTTATCACCTTATTTTATGGATGCGTGTTTTGTAGGCTGCGTATAGAACGCCCGCTACGAGCCGCGAAAGTTCGGCGAACAAATTCGACAAATCGAGCCTCCATACGGACCATCCGTCCGTCCCCGTACTTTGTTCTCGAAATAACGAAACACGGTAAAATTCTGCGGATCAACGTGTTCCACAAAAACTCCGCCTGGTGGCCAAAATGGAATACAAAATTCAACAGCGCGTCCCCTAACGACCATCCTCTCCGTGAATAAACTTTCCGGATACATGCTTCTGGTGGTTCCGCTGGGAACGGGGACGACTTGAAGCTTGTGCAGCCAGTTTTGCGCCGTTAACACCGGTGTGTTCGGAACTAGAAAATTTACTGCTGGTTATATTTGTTTTAATAGTTCACAGAATTTATTCTAATAGAAGCCGAACGAAAACTCCGGTGGCGATGGTCAGTTACCGTTTATCACCAAAAACTCTCGCACAGCAGCAGTGTGTCTATCCGTGAAAATGGTTTCCTCATGCGTTATGCATGAGGCTGGTGTATAATTCCAGCAGGGAAGTGCGGATAAACGCGACACGGAAAGTGTAGCTTTTACCGTAGCGTTTACCGGTTTGTTGAAGCACGAGAGTTACTAGCAAATAACTAATAATTTAAAGTTATCATACTTCTAGATCAACTGTATAATGTAGTAGTTTATTGGGAGAATAGTGTTTCATTATTTCATAATATATACAGAATAATAAATGTAACTACCAAGCGTTACATCCTATATTTTTGTCAACACAGAATATGAAAAGCAGGGTTTTTTTTTTTTCCATTCAAAATATAACCAGACTCAACATCCAGAAATCACAATTTTAGCCTCGGTTTTCGATTTCGGCTCTCGGTTGTTTGTCCCACAAGATTGCATGTTTTACTATTCATGGCAACTAGTATGCTCTTAAAAACTTTTTAATTTCCGATGCTTTAAGAAATATGGAAAATCAAATTCATTTGCGAAATTTTAACTTGTCGATCCTTTCCTGTTGAAGTAAAATATTTTTAGGTAAATTATCTGCTTTACTTAAAATAGTTAAAATAGTGCCTTCTGGTATATCACTTCGGTTCTGATAATACACATATTCCAGTCATTTTCAGGTGTTTTTCAAAAACAGGAAGTAATCATCTTGGATTTAAAAATGGCATGTGGACAGTGCTCTGATCAATCCTTTTTTCTACCGAACACAAAAATATCAGTCATTCAATTTCATCTAATCCGTTTTGTGCGAGACTTCGTACACCGTTCGTCTCTCCGAGCTGTCGCGTTCAATTTCGTTTTCCGATTGCAAAATAAAACGAACGGGCATTACGATCATCTCTTTTCCTCTCTAGTGTAGAATCCTCGCAATCCTGTTCGCACTACTTTATGACGATTTTTTTCGCATTTTCCTTTTGTTCAATATCCATTGATTTTTAGTGGCAATGAACGACCGGAAAAAAATTCATTTGACCAGCAGTCGCTGTATGCTTCTGATGCGTATGTTCTGTTACAGCGTTTTGGTGGCTGGAGGCGCTTGTTTTTGTTGTTTTTGTTGTTAATGTTTAGCGATTATGGAAAAGTAAGGTGTTGAAGCTGTTTGATTAATTCTTCATACATCTCTCAAAGCATCCATGGAAATCAAAGCATCGCGTTTGGACATGAGTAGTGTAGTTACATCTGCCAACGCGGCTAGCACTTTATGTTGCGCAGCTCGCGTCGCGGCGGTGCACAGTGGGGCGGCTCCATACAAATGCTGGCCAAGCGAAAAATTATCTTCAAATCATGGAAAATACATGGTTTTTATATAATTTTGGGACGCTGAGTACGAATTTGATATTATTTTTGCATGAAAATGCGTATTTTTGACGCCAGGGAAAATTTCATGTTTTTTATATATATTATATGAGGAAAATTTTACGTCGGCTTCAATCTTTTGGAAAATAAAATGCATGATGCTTGAAAGACTTTCATATGCCATAAAAACATTAAATATTAATCAGTTATCAAGAAAAAGAAAAAAAAATGAAAAATATGCTTCGTGTTGAAAATTACTTAAGACTTGTTTTTTTTTTTCAAAGTGACTATTGATTCTTTTTATCGCATTCGCATTTTTTTCCATTTGCATTTTTTTCCATTCACTTTCACCTTCATCTTTATTTTTGTGTTCATTTTCAATACAGTTTTAATATCTTCAAGAAGGGTTTTCAAAATGCAGTTTCTAACGTCAAAATAACTATTCACTATTTGCTCTGTAGAAATTAGCAGGTGATGTATTATGTCATGGTTTGTGTTTACACGATTGTTTTTACATGTGACTGGTATGATATAAACTTAAAACATGATTTTGGTAGTCAGTGCTGGTGATCCAAAACATAAACAATGACTAGTTTTTGATACTTCGTAAATTATCGAAATATAGATCAGTTAAACTTGTAAATATGCAAATAGTGTGATTAATTATACTGAAACTTGTTCGAAAACGTTGTTATTATCAGACTAATAT
Source organism: Wyeomyia smithii (assembly GCF_029784165.1). Lineage (NCBI taxonomy): Eukaryota > Metazoa > Arthropoda > Insecta > Diptera > Culicidae > Wyeomyia > Wyeomyia smithii. Next base: position 270,590,924 of record NC_073696.1, on the reverse strand, counting down.
GAGCCATTTGTTATTATGTAGACGTTTGCAGTGTACAATTCAAATTTACATTTTTGAAATCCGACATGTGCCGAACACTCGTTGTTTCTCTTCGAAAGAAAGGTACTCTACGCAAGATCGGACTAGATGCATTTTAAGGCATTTTTTCCAAGCTTTCTTTTAAAACGAGTGCCAATAGTGCCAAACCCTGCCGGTCAAACTTTAAACGCTGTTTTAAAAAAAAATACGTAATTTTTTGATTCCGTCAATTTATACATATATACATTATCCAATGATGAGGATTATACATTATCCAATGATTAGGATTTATTCTCCACTATTTTATAGACTACTTTTACTTAGACGTCATCAAGATTCAAGTTACTCTTGCGGCTCCAGCAAATTTCGCAACATTGCATTTTTTTTTTTTCAAGAAAAACGCTAAAAAACGTTGACTCAGTACACTTTGAAAAATCATAGAAAATTCAAATTTTGTCGTAATGCTCTAAAAATTTGGATCCTGTCACTTCAATAGTATACAACTATAGGAAGAATATAATTGAAATGAAATTCACATTTTTAATTTTGGGTCGATGGCCAGCGATTCCCCACTGTGTGGTGGTGTACTTTGTCCGAAGCTAATTTAGATTTTCGCATCGCTAAGTACAGGTCACACTCGATTATATATAGTCTCTGATTTTTTTCCACTATATATAATCGAATTTTATATATAATCTTATCAGAGAAAAAATGTATTTTATTCATTTTACATGAATGTTTTATTATTTTCGAATAAATAGGAAGAATTTTATTTTTGACTCGGGGAATGAGTCAGCAAACACAGTTCTTATGAAAATTATACATATATCTAGTAGTTATTCCTGGTTTCAAATGAAAAGAAAAAGTTAGATCAGTATATATTGATTTGTCAACTCATTCGTTTTTAATTTCTCAAATTTTTGAAAATTTTCAAATTATTCGTTTGTTCCTAAATTTTTTTAATTGCTTTTTTTTTATTTTTGAATTTTTTTTTATTAAGCTAATTTTATTTAGGGTTTTTCAATTTCTTTTAATTTTTAAATTCCAAAAACCAAAACACCAAAATTTTTCATTGTTTTGAATTATTTTTTATTTTTTTCCCTTTCTATCAAGTGTAACGTATTTTCTGGATGTTCTCTTATGAAATGTTCGCTCTAGATCACATTTGAAATGAAAAAAAAAATTTTTTTGCTACTATATATACTGCCGTTCTTATGCACGCTGGGACAACTATGCTTGGAACGGCAGTATAATCGAGTTTGAAATTATATATCATAGAATCATTTACATATAATCGAGTCAATATAAAATCGAGTCTCTATATAATCGAATCCGACCTTTATATCATCGGCCTAACAGATAGATACTTTTGAATTCGATAGTTATCAGGAGGCTAATTTTTCAAGTCAATTTGTATGCGGGAAATTCTTTTTCGTTATGCATTAATAGTGTTCTCCATACATTGTTGATGATCCTATTCATGCATCAAACATCAATTTTGAAGTCCGCCTGCTTCGCCTTCGCCCTAATCCGCTCCTGGGTACCAGAAACAACTAACAACTCACAACTAACATTGAGCTAGTTTCAACAATTCAATTTAGGTGGCCTCTAATGTTTCTGCTGATTTGAAATCTACCTTTAATTTTTTGCAAAAAAAAAAACACAGTTTGTAAGACGGTTATCAACCAATACATCACAAAACTATCAACTCAATTGAAGAACGTGATTTGTCAGGGCATAAGGATTGTCTTTTTCCACTATTTATGCATAACGAATCAGAAAAAAAAATTGACTGAAAAATTAGCCTACTGATAACGATGGATATAAAAAGAATAGAGTATATATCGGCTTATCTGTTGGGCCAATGATATAAGCGAAGCAAGAATCTGAATAAGTTTCGGAAAAATATAAATTACAGCCGCGCGCAACGCAACATATGGTATAATGCTAGCCGCGTAGGCAGAAGTAAAAACACTACTTGTGCCTGTCGGCGCTTTGCGACGCATAACAACGACGGACTTCAGCATTACGCATGAAGAAATATTCAAACTATATCTCCACCTCATTTGTCCTCGAGCAATTATCGCTAAACATCAACAACAACAACAACAAACTTTTTTTTTTTTTTTTTTCTTCACATAACATTTATTTGACACGGCACAAATACAATTTAATGTTTAACGGCGCCAATTATATCTGATGACTTAAAAACTAAAGCAAATTTTTTATCCTCGCTGCCGACTACGAGCTGAAATTAAGTCTAACTTAAAACTAGCATGGGATTTCCAATCAGTGTTTTGTTGTTCAATGGTCGTCTGATAATCGTCGAATGGCATGTATGGATTCGTTCTGCTGAGCCACGATGTCGTGAGTTGGGACAGAGGCTCGTAGTCCTTGGGTCCTGGTTCTGTTGTGCGGGGTCTGGTTGCTGGTTTTGTGCTTAAGGTTCAAACGTGTTCTTGTCGTTTTGTTGGGTGTAGACGGAGGGGAACGGGACTAGACTGGGGCGTGGATGGATTTCAGGAAAACGTATATAAGGGACATGTAGGATAGGTCACGGCTCGCCAAGACATCACGAACAGGAACAGCCGGCTGTCTACCCTCGGCCTGCAGGGAAGCTATTAATTTAGACCTGGCGTCACGGTGTACAGGGCATGACCAAACCACATGCTCTATGTCGTGATAACCTTCACCACAGGCACAGATACCACTTTCCCCGAGCCCAACACGACGGAGGAGCGCGTCAAATCTATAGTGATTGGACATAAGCCGGGACATCACGCAAATGAAATCCCGACCTACATCCAACCCCTTGAACCACGGGTTCGTCGATACTTTGGGGATTATGGAATGTAACCACCTTCCCAATTCCCCTCTGGTCCAAGCATTTTGCCAACTGATGATCGTATTCTGACGTACAAGTGCGAAAAATTCATTAAAGGCAATTGGTCTTTCATAAATATCGCCGTTTGTTGCGCCCACCTTAGCCAAAGAGTCCGCTTTCTCATTACCCGGTATCGAGCAGTGAGAAGGGACCCACGCTAAGGTAATCTGAGTAGATTTTTCGGATAAAGCACTCAGATGTTCCCGTATTTTCCCCAGGAAATACGGAGAGTGCTTAACATCTTTCATCGATCGGAGAGCCTCAATGGAACTGAGACTGTCCGTAAAGATGAAATAATGGTCCGTGGGCATTTTTTCGATAATCCCTAGGGTGTACTGAATTGCAGCTAATTCTGCGACGTAAACAGAAGCAGGATTATCGAGCTTATGGGAGACGGTTAAATTGTTATTGAAGATACCGAAGCCAGTGGACCCATCAAGAAGTGATCCGTCAGTGTAGTACATATTGTCGCAGTTGATGTTTCGATATTTATTGAAAAAAAAATTTTAGGGATCTGCTGCACGCGTAAATGATCCGGGATTCCACGAGTTTCTTCTATCATGGATGTATCGAAAAACACAGTAGAATCAGAAGTATTTGATAAGTCGACACGATTTGGAATATTCGAAGAAGGGTTAATATTTTGGGACATGTGATTGAAATACAATGTCATAAAACGGGTTTGAGAATTAAGTTCGATTAACCTTTCAAAATTTTCAATCACGGGACGGTTCAAGACCTCACATTTGATAAGAATACGAGAAGACAGGCTCCAGAAGCGGTTTTTCAATGGTAGTACTCCAGCTAAAACCTCCAAACTCATCGTATGGGTCGACTGCATGCAACCTAAGGCGATACGCAAACAACGATATTGTATTCGCTCCAGTTTGATCAAATGTGTGTTTGCTGCGGAGCGGAAGCAGAAACACCCGTATTCAATAACAGACAATATCGTTGTTTGGTAAAGCCTTATAAGGTCTCCTGGATGGGCTCCCCACCATTGTCCGGTTATTGTACGAAGAAAATTCACTCTTTGTTGACATTTTTTCATCAGATACCTCACGTGACAACCCCAGGTGCCTTTAGAGTCGAACCAGACACCAAGATATTTGTGTACCAAAACCTGAGAAATCGTTTTACCCATTAATTGTGTTTGAAGCTGAGCAGGTTCATGCTTCCTAGAAAAAACTACTATCTCAGTCTTCTCCGGAGAGAATTCGATACCTAGCTGTAAAGCCCAAGCAGACAAATTGTCCAAGGTATCTTGCAATGGTCCTTGCAAATCGGCAGCTTTGGCTCCTGTAACAGAGATTACACTGTCGTCTGCAAGTTGTCTTATCGTGCATGAATTTGCCAGACATTCGTCGATGTCATTTACATAAAAGTTGTAAAGAAGGGGGCTTAAACATGAGCCCTGGGGAAGACCCATGTAGCTAATGCGAAAAGTTGCCAAATCGCCATGCGTAAAATGCATGTGCTTTTCGGACAACAAGTTGTGCAAAAAATTGTTCAAAATTGGAGAAAATCCTTGTCGGTGAAGTTTACCCGAAAGAATGTCAATAGAAACGGAATCAAAAGCCCCCTTAATGTCCAAGAACGCAGACGCCATTTGTTCTTTACGAGCATACGCCAGCTGAATATCTGTTGAAAGCAACGCAAGACAATCATTCGTCCCTTTGGCACGGCGGAAGCCAAATTGAGTTTCTGATAGTAGACCATTTGATTCGACCCAGTGGTCTAAACGACGGAGTATCATTTTTTCCATCAATTTCCGGATACAGGATAGCATTGCAATCGGCCTATAAGAGTTGTGATTAGAAGCTGGTTTCCCTGGTTTTTGGATGGCGATCACCTTCACTTGCCTCCAATCCTGCGGTACAATGTTTTGCTCCAGGAACTTATTGAACAAGTTCAACAAGCGCCTCTTGGCATTGCCGGGTAGATTCTTCAACAAGTTGAATTTGATTCTATCTAATCCAGGCGCGTTATTGTTACAGGACAGGAGGGCAACTGAAAGTTCTGCCATCGTAAAAGGTGATTCTATCGCGTCGTGGCCCGGAGACGCATCGCGAACAATATTTTGCTCAGGAACAGAGTCCGGACATACTTTCCTGGCAAAATCAAATATCCACCTACTTGAAGACTCCTCGCTTTCGTTGACCGTTACGCGATTCCGCATTCTTCGGGCTGTGTTCCAAAGAGTGCTCATCGATGTCTCCCTCGACGTCTCGTTCACGAACCGACGCCAATATCCACGTTTCTTTGCTTTAGCCAAGCTTTTAAGCTTGGTATCAAGCTCCGAATACCGTAAATAGTCGCCAGGTATACCTCCCGTCTGGTAGGCCTTAAACGCGTCGGATCTTTGCGTGTAGACATCGGAGCACTCTTGGTCCCACCACGGAGTGGGAGGCCGTTCTTTGATCGTTACGCCGGGATATTTCTTCGTTTGGGCTTGCAACGCGGCGTCGAGAATCAAGCCCGCGAGGAGGTTGTATTCTTCAAGTGGTGGATGATGTTGAATCGACTCGACCGCTTTTGAAATAATTTCCTCGTATAACTTCCAATCGACATTCCGTGTGAGGTCATACGGAATGTCAATTGGTCGCATGCGAGTCGACCCGTTAGTAATTGAAATAAGAATAGGCAGATGGTCGCTACCGTGAGGATCGAGGATTACCTTCCATGTGCAATCCAACCGTAGCGACGTCGAACATAAGGATAGATCCAAAGCGCTTGGGCGCGCTGGAGGTTTCGGGATACGTGTCATTTCACCGTTGTTTAAAATAGTCATGTCGAAGTCATCGCAAAGGTTATAGATTAAAGAGGAGCGGTTATCATTGTATGGGGAACCCCAAGCCACGCCATGAGAGTTGAAGTCTCCCAAAATCAAACGTGGCGAGGGAAGAAGTTCTATTAAATCAAAGAGCAGCCGTTGCCCAACCTGTGCTCTGGGGGGAATATATATTGAGGCAATACAAAGCTCTTTACCTTGTATTGTCATTTGACATGCGACAACTTCGATGCCTGGAGGTTAATACGATAGAAAGAATAGCACTTTTTAATCCCTAAAAGTACTCCTCCATATGGGGTGTCTCGATCAAGGCGAATAATATTAAAATCATGGAAGTTGAGATCAATATTTGAAGTAAGCCAAGTTTCACAAAGGGAAAATGCATCGCATTTGTTTTTATTTATCAAAACTTTAAACGAATCAATTTTTGGTAAAATACTTCTACAATTCCACTGTAAGACAGAGATAGAATCCTTCATATACGCAGTTGAATTAGGCATCGAAGGATACAATCGCTGCAAGGAGAGGCCATTGGGCAGTCAACTGCTTCAAAAATGATCTAACTGTTGGGAGGAATGCTGTAAGAAAAATTTTAATTGGATCGGGTACATTGAAAGTTTCAAAAATCCAGTCCACAATGTCAGAAAATTTCACTAATCCAGAGTTTGTTTCATCAACTGGGAGTGTAAAAGGAGCAACTGGGGTTTTAGATGTTCCTGGCAGTGCTGGGAACTCCTTCTGGGACTTTAAATTTGCCAGCCCAGGAGGAGTTTGCTTCGGTTTTTCCGCAGCACTGTTTGGTTTGTTTGTAACCTTCATTTCACTTTGAGAAATCTTAGGACCTTTTCTGGGAAGTTTAGGAGAGGAAACACTTTTCCTCTTTCTAGACTCCCCAGGATTGGCGTAAGATGCTCCCGCTGGTGAATCGTCAGAATCGGTTTCCTCAGAGGGCAACAGATCGAAGGGGTTCGAAGTAACGGGAGAAGTGGTAACGGTCTTCTTCAGCATGTCAGCGTAGGAACGTTTTGAACGCTCTTTGAGAGACCGTTTTATTTTATCCCTGCGCTGCATGTACACCGCACATGTCGAGAGCTCATGCAGATTTTCTCCGCAGTGAATACACTTTTCAGCGTTAACACTGCAAGAATCTTCCGCATGAGACTCCCCACACTTGCCACAACGTGCCTTATTGCAGCAGTAGGCGGCTGTATGGCCTAACTGCTTGCAATTCAGGCAGTTCATGACGCGGGGCACGTAGAGCCTCACAGGGAGACGAACCCGGTGGATCGAGACGTGGCTTGGTAGTGCAGACCCGGCGAACGTAACTCGAAACGAGTCTGACGGAGTGTATACTGTTTTGCCACCGATGATCGATGCTGACCGCAATTGCTTGCAGTCGAGCACCTTTACTTCGGGACACGTTTTGTTCTTAAAGCACCCTTTGGCACTTTGCAGTATACACTCGACGGACAGACTCGAATCGGTTATGACACCGTCGATCTCCACGTCTCGTGCGGGTATGTAAACGCGATACTCGCGTGTGAAGAGCTCAGAGCAAGCTATATCGTTGGCCTCTTTCAGGTTACCGACCACGACACGGAGCTTGTTAGGCCGGACCTTGGAAATTTCGGTCACGCCCTTGTACTCCTTCGTCAGGTCTTTAGAAATCTGCAAGAGGTTCAACTTTTTCGGTTTCGGTCCTGCCTTTGGCCGAAAATAAACAGTATAGCTGCCCTGGGCTCCGTCTGGGTAAAGCCTGGGGCGAGGGGGGACTGAAGAATGAACAGGGGAGGGGGTAACAGAAGGGTCAGGGTCAGAGGGGTTCGGGGATGGTGGCGCGGGAGGCGAGGGATCTACATCCATCGCGCTATGTTTAGCGCACTAGCGCTGACAAGAACACGTACCTTTTTATTTCTCCCTTCCAGTAAGGTTGGTTGTCCGATCGTTCGAAGTAGCAGCCGTTACAGCCAGCAGCACCAATACAGCAGCACCAAACAGCCACCAGCAGCGAGCCAGGTGTGAGATCACTCCACACAGCGATACGACTCGCTGACACTGATGGCTTCTTCTTTTTCCTCGTTTGTGTCTCGTCCACTGCTGTAGCACAATCCAGCCAGCAGCCAAATCGGCTTACGCACCAGCTGGCAGTCACGATGCGAACCAGTTGCACAAAGGAACGACCTTGAGCCCGGATTTATTTCACTCGACCAGGCAAACAATGCCAACACTTGTTCACACGTCTTTTGTTTTATACTCTATCGGACCGATCACCAAACACGTCCAGTACTGATGCGTGTTCGGCACAGAATGAACAACAAACTTCTCCACCAAAAAATAACGTGCATCTGTAAGCAGTGCCCCAATCCCATCCGATGCAGCGAAAAAGCATTCATCGACCGTTTTTTGACCGTTCAGACAGCCAGTCAAGAACCAGTCGAGAACGAGAGAAACGAAAATAAAACACGCCACATGCTGCCGATCATACTCTAGTTTGCTCCGTTCAACATAAATTCAAATGATCGAGCGAGAGAGTTTTAAAATCGACTTCTCCGAAACTGCGGTCGCTATCGTTAGAAAAAAAAATCGTCACACGAGAGAAAGAGAAAAACTTTTTTTCGTTCGCCCGATCGTTTCTGCCGTTCAATTCAAACGAAAAAAGCATGTGCATTCATCGCAGTCACAATCAAATTTCGATCCCTTCTCAAGCACTGCATGTGGAGTCTAAATCTAGTTCTTGAAATACTCATATTGGGTGATACTTGGTTATTTTAGCCTTTTTTTTTCAATCACCGGGGGTTTAATCTTAGAATTCAAAATGGTGTCTTAGGGAACATTCGTATATTGAATAACTCGAAATTTAGCAATTTTTTAAACACCTATTCTCAGTAGTGCAATTTTGCATGGTGGCCTCACGCAGTGTAACACTTCACTGACCACTTTACTATTCTGAATGCGTTATGTAATATACGAATAATTCATTAGGTGGACTGTTAGTTTGCTTGAATCATCAAAACTACGGAAATATCCATATTGTGTGGTATTTGGCCATTTTTGGCTGTTTTCGTCATGTTGAAAATGCCATGTGGAGTTAATTTCAGGCCTCTGGGCATTATTTTGGTTCCGGGAATAACGATATCAGGTGGTATTCCTGAGTTATGCAGAAATTTGTGTTTGATTTGTACGGTAGAACTCCTTTCCATAAGAGGGGAAGTGGGAAAGGTGCCACCATAAAAATATTACTTACTCTCAAAATCTTCTACGTGCCAAATTTGGTTCCATTTACTTGATTAGTTCTTGAGTTGTGCAAAAATTCGTGCTTAATTTGTATGAGACCCCTACTTTCTAGAAGAGGGAGGATGTTTGAACTGCCATGAAAATATTTTTTGCCTCCAGAGACTTCCACATTCCAAATTTGGTTCCAGTTACTCGATTAGTTCTTGAATTTGGCGAAAATTCGTGTTTTATTTGCATGGAAGCCCTCTCTTTCAGATAAGGGAGGGGTGTCGAATAACCATAAAAATATTTCTCACCACTAAAAGCCTTCACATGTCAAATTCGGTTCTATTTGCTTGATTAGTTCTCGAGTTAGGGTAAAATTTGTGTTTTATTTGTAGCTTCCTTCCAGAAGAGGGAGGGGTATTGAACCACCATAGAAATATTTCTTGCTCTCAAAAACCTCCACGGACCAAATTAGGTTCCATTTGCTTGATTAGCTGTCGAGTTAAGCAGAAATTTGTATGGAGCCCTCTTCACTTCCAGAGTAGGGAGGGGTGTCATATCATTGAAGAAACATTTCTTGCCCCCAGAACTTCAACCTGCTAAATTTAGTTACATTTGTTTGATTAGTTCTCGAGTTATACAGATTTAATATATAATGTGATATTCGATATTCATGTTCCGTTTGTATTGTAGCCCTCCTTTTTAGAGCAGAGAGGGGTCTCCACCTACCATAGAAATATTTCTCGCTTCTTAAAACATTCACATGTTAATTTTGGTTTCATTTGCTTGGTTAGATCTCAAGTTATGCAGGATTTTGTGTTTCATTTGTATTTGGGCTCTCCCATTCAGAGGAGGGAGGGTTCTAAAACTATCAAAAAAAACCTTCCTCGGCTCGAAACACCTCTTTATACAAATGTTCATGCCAATCGGCTCAGTCATTTTCAAGTCTATATGGATCAGACAGACAGACAGACAAATAGACAGTATAGATGACCACAAATACATAATGACTAGTATAAAATTGATACATTATTTTGGAGAAAATGAGTCTCAGAATCTGAAAATAATATCAATTTTACGAAGCAGTGCTACCAGACATGTTCTTTTTGCATATGAAAAATTAAATCACATTTTTCGGCAAATGAGAATATCTTGTTTTCAAACTTGATAATTTCATAGTGTTTCTGAAAAAATGTTCTCACGAAAAAAACTTGAGCAACAGCATTTTTAGCGTAGCAAATAAACAGTATACTTCGTAAATTGCAGACTGATTACAATCACTTCCATTTAGAATGCTTGAGGTACAATGTTTAAGTCAATCACACACACAATGATTATTGCTGGCCACGCCCATCTTTATCGTGCCTTGGAGATTTTTTTCCCTTCCTCCTGTCTGATACCTGGACATAATTTCGCTGCCAGCACTGTCGAAGCCTTTGCCATCTCCAACGCAGCTGAGCAACTCCAGCCAGCGACCCACAGTCGCTCCTGTCCTACCGTAACACTCACCGCCGATGCTCATCCGAACTACATATATACTACCAGAATACCAACGGCCTCAGGACAAAAACTGATCAACTGTTTCTAACATCCACTGAGTTAGACTACGACGTGTACGTGTTCACGGAGACTAATTTGGACGATCGCATTCAATCTTGCCAGCTCTTCAACAACGATTTTTGCGTCTATCGTGTTGATTGTTGTGCCTCTAACAGCCAGCGTCAATCCGTCAATGCTCATAGCCGTAAAGCGGTTTTATGCGTCATCTGTTGTCCAGTTCACGGCTGCTGATAACATTGAACTTCTATGGGTAAAAATCGCCATAGAGCCACTGCCACTTGTCATTGGTGTTCTGTGCTTGCCACCAGATAAAAGCCGAGACGTAAACTTTGTGATGCTCCATAATGATGCTGTCTCTGAAATCAGCAGAAAGTTTAGCAATATAGGAAAGCTCGTCTTGCTGGGTGACTTCAACCAACCGCGCCTAGCTTGGAAGAGTTCTGGTAGCGGGTATGTCTTTGTTGATCCTGTACAGTCACAACTTTCCTTGGCCAGCCAATCTCTTCTCGATAACATGGCATTCCTCAGACTATGGCAGCATAATTTAATGCGAAACAACTTAGACCGTGTGTTAGATGTCGTATTCTCTAGCGACTCCGTTATGAAGGATGGCGCCGTCTCTTCAGCAGTTGAGGAAGTTGTACCAATTGATCCTTATCACCCACCTCATTGCTTCACTGTGCTTTGTGAGCCTACTGTTTCATTCCAACAAGATATCGATTTGACTGAACGTGACCTTCGGCGACTACGACACTCTAAACGTATTGCTGTCCGAGGTTAATTGGCCTGAGGTGATTCAAATGTCTGACGTTGACTGTGCAGTTAGCTGTTCCAATCGTACTATTCAGAACTGTATCGTTCACGCTGTACCGCTAAAAAGGCCGCCGAAAAACCCTGTATGGTCCAACAAGCACCTCCGCATCCTGCGTCGACGGCGCTTCAACTTACTGAAACAGTGTTGCCAGCATAGAAGCTTGTATGCGAAGCGACAAATTGACGAGGCAAGTCGAACCTACCGTGGTTATAACAGTTTCCTGTACAAAAGGTACGTGAGGCGAAGAGAGGAGGATCTCCGGTGAAACCCTAAACGTTTTTGAAGTTTTGTAAACTCGAAGCGTAAAGGGAATGGACTTTGTATTCTGATGCACCTAGGGAATGTTCATGCCGCTTCTACGGAAACCAAATGTGCTCTTTTTTCTTAACAATTTGCTAGCTTGTTTGAAAACTGGGTGCCCACTGCGGAGGAAATAGACATCGCTGTCAGTCTAGTACCAAGAGACGTGATAGATTTCGACGTATTTAATATTAACGCTACGATGGTTGAAGCTGCATCACAGTAACTGAAGCAGTCCTATGAGCAAGGTCCCTCTTGCATCTTCAAAAAGTGCAGCCCTCCCTTGACTGCTCCCTTCCAAGCGATTTTTAATAGATCGCTTCAACATTAAGTATTTCCATCGGAATGGAAGATATCCCATATGCTGCCGGTGCACAAGAAAGGCGATAAGTCCGACATCGCTAATTATCGTGGCATAACCTCTTTATCAGCTGGATCAAAATGCTTCGAGATCATCATTAATAGATATGCTATTCAGTTCTTGTAGGAGTTATATCAGCATCACTCAACATGGATTCTATCTCAAACGCTCCGTGGACACTATCATGTGCGAGTTCACATCATTTTGTATCGGCGCAATGGATGGTGGAGCTCAGGTTGATGCAGTATACATCGACATCAAAACCGCATTTGACACCGTTAATCACGATATCCTTCTTGCTAAGCTGCATCGTCTTAGAATATCCGACAAAATTTGCCGCTGGCTTCGCTCCTACTTGAGCAACAGACAGCTCTTCGTGAAAATTGGATAAAAAGTATCTGAAAGCTTGACCCACTCCTCTGGCATGCCTCAAGGAAGCAATCTGGGTCCACGGCTGTTTGTAATATTTTTTAATGACGTGACGATACTTCTTGCGAATGGTGGAGTACTAATCCACGCTGACGATTTCAAAATCTACCTGATCATACGAAATGAGACTGACTGCAGAGAACTCCAGAAACTACTGGATGAATTCGTTCATTGGTGCAAGTCAAACTTCCTGGTAGTGAGTGTGGCAAAGTGTTACGTGATCTCATATCGACGACTTAAAAGACCTATCCTATGCAACTATGTCATCGGTGATTAGATGCTTGAACGGGTTGACGAAGTCAGGGATCTTGGAGTATTGCTTGACTATCAACTCACATTCAAGTTGCATTATTCCGCGATAATCAACAAAGCCAATCGTCAACTAGGTTTTGTTCTAAAAATGGCAAACGACTTCATTGACCCCATTTGCTTACGTGCTAGTTCGTTCGATACTCTAGTTCGCAGAACGAGTACTGCGTCCACGGCAACTTATGTTGCCAGAACCAAGGAACACCGTATACGGTGATAACGATCCAGTCAACACAATACGCAGACGTCTTCAAGGAGGCTATCACGTTTTCGATTTTAATGTTTCTTGTGTCAGATTTAGACAACGCTTGTGAACTGTGTTTCGAACTTTAGACTAGTATTAAAACCATATCATTAAGACCACGATGTCAGATGAAATTTAAATTAAAAAAGTAATAAAATAATAAAAGGATAGTTACTGGCGAAGTGGTACACTAAGGTCGCTTTTTATCCATTTTTTTACGTGGATATTTTTGCGTGAATTCCGGAATTCACGCGGTTTTTATTTACGCGGATTCAGCAATTTACGCGGTATTTTTTCTTACGCGGGTTACGGAATTTTCTTACTCGGATTCTGGAATTAACGCGTTTTTTTACGCGGATTCCGGAATTCACACATTTTGTTTTACGCGTACTCCGGAATTTACGCGGCCCGTATCCCACGGATCTTACTTAATAGGAGACCACCCACTTATCGACACTCCCTTAAGTACTACGGAATTGATGGAGGAAATTGATGGATTAGATAGAATTCGCATCAAGCAAGTGATTTTTGAGTCCATTCAGCGTTAGCCAAGTTGCAACACAAGGAGGCGGACTCTTGCAACACCAAAAAACTAGAGTTACAGCTTTTTATTAAGAACTGGAGTTAAAATTTTCTTTTGTTCTACTTTTCTACGGTTTTTTATACCTCCGAACACAGTATATCAATGGACATTATAGAAATTGCATTTTTAAGCAAATAAGTCAAGGAACTCATACAGTTGAAGAGGCTGATTATAAGAAACGACCACAAGGTAAACGTAGAATTACAACAACCTGTCTTATGTCGTTCGCAATAGGTTTAGGAATTCACTCGATTGGGGTTAATCTATTCAATATTCAATGGTGGGAAGCGGTATATTTTAGTGATAATTCTCTTCGAACTCTCTTATTTAATAATTGATTGGTAACCTTGAAGAGAAGCTTTGATTTTGAATTGCCATCTACCGATGACACGGTATGATTCTAGTTTTTGTGTTATTTCCCACACCGCACACACTGCATGCAAGCAAACAACGATCATAACACACGCTACCGGTACACTCACAGACAGGCTATGGAAAAGTACTGCAGTGCGACATTATACTGACGACTGGGCTCTCTTTTTACAACAGCCCCATGAATAAGCTATTCATGGGAACTCGAAGAGCTGAAGCAACGAAACTCTCTTGTGTTGCACACGATAGTTCATTTTTGCTCTTTAGGGTGTCCCAAAATTGCCTATGGTGTAACAAAAAAATTTTGTATCGCGACAACTCTGGAAAATGTTTAATCGACGTGCTAGTTTAAATTCAATGAAGAAAAAAAAACAAATTCCTCACGTTTTTTTATTTAACGTTTTCGACTTTAATTCAAAACTAAGAGAAAACACATGTTACAGCTTGTTGTGGCTCAAAATTCGTTATTACCTATTTTTTAGCTCTCCGAAAATTTTTAGTGTTGAACTTTACGCTAGTAACCATCCTATACCATAAAGGAAACCTTCCTGAAAGACACAAAAATTCAATCTAGAATCGTTGTTGAGCTATTCGAATTTTATTATGGAAAGAAAATCGTTTTTGATGCCTCAACGATGTCGCCCAGACAAGTAACATAACAATGTTGAAGAATTTTTTCAACTGTACACTAAAGTCGCTTTTTACGCGGGGGATACATGCCGCGTAAAAAAACTGCGTGAATTCCGGAATCCGGGTAAAAAAAACCGCGTAAATTCCGGAATCCGGGTAAAAAAAACCGCGTAAATTCCGGAATCCGCGTAAAAAGAAACCCGCGTAAAATGCGACCTTAGTGTATTTAAAACTCACTCTGCTTTTGAATCGCCTTTGTACGTTTCAATTTATCATTCTGCTTTATACGTTTGCACTTTTCACTAGCTTTAAATTTTTTCTGATAACATTTCGTTTAACCTGGAGGGGGAGACCGGCCTGATTCCAGATCGCAATGACCTCTGACTTAACAATATCAGCAAACTCGGAAGTTTATTATTTTCACGGTACGGAATCGGTATAAGCTTAATACCTCTTGTTCGGAAGAAAGATGTGTCTTCGATAATTTCTTTCGGGTAGAGCCTGTTAAAATATTTTTCGTAACTTTAAGTCTGGGCGACCTCGTTCAGGCTTCAAGGAACGATAAATACTGGGTTATTTTCAGCGCCTTTTATGTTTATTGATACAGATTCAAACAAACTATTGTTGCTAAGCGTAAGCGACTGTAGTCAAGAATGGTTGACTCGATGTTCCACACACTGAAGATTATCACATTTTACAATATCCTTTCCATAATAAAACTTGAATAGCTCAACAACGATTGAAGATAGGATTTTTGTGTCTTTTGTGAGGTTTTTTCTCATAAAATTCCCCATTTGTCTGTGATATAAGGTGGTTGCTAGCGTAAAGTTTAGCCCATTTTTAAAGGGTTTATTTCATTATTTTATCAAAATTAGAAATTTTTAAGAAAGCTAAATAAATTGTAACAACGAAATTTGAGCCACAATAAGCCGTAACATTTTCTTTTCTTTTAGTTTTAACTCCGAGGGATGTGGAAGAAATATAATTGGGTTCGGTTTTACCGGGTTTTTAAGTGATAAAAAAGTTTTGAACAAAAAAAACGTGAAAAATTGAATTTTTCCATAAAACTTAAATTAGCACGTCGACTAAACATTCTCCAGAGTTATCGCTATACAATTTTTTTTTCTGTTACATCATAACCAATCATTTTCCGGTTGAGCCCCTAGACTATCTGACAAAACGTTCTTTTTGGGACACCCTATTGCTCATGTATTTAGTTCGTTCGGATATGACAGACTACTTTGTTTATTTTTTGGATATTCTGTTAGTTTGGATTGCGCTGATGACAGGCCCTTCTCTTAAGCCGATGCTTCAACGGATAAGAAGCGAACCATTGCCAAACCAAACCACGTTAAAAAAAACGTTTTACGCCTCACTTTCATTATAGCATCAGCCTTACTCTTGTGAATCATAATGATAGCCGAATTACTTTAAAATTTGCTGTCACGTAAGACAGTACTTTTCAGAAGACTGTTCACAGCTGGTTGAATGACTGAAAGTAACCGCGACGCGTTAAAAATTAGTAACATGTTTGGACATTGTCAGCAATGCTATACAGTGCTGCAGTCTGTCTGCTGTGAAACGCTGCGATCGAACGAGTGAGTCGCCTGCTCAGCCTTGTTGCACTGAAATCAGCTGCTGTGACAACAATAACAACTCAACAACAAATCGGTTAAAAAGTCTGAAATTACTGAAATTACTCCGAAACACTCTTTCACTGACACTGACCGATGCCTTGACAATCTTCGTTAACTGATAAACTGATTTTGTTGTCTTGCTTCCATCGCATGAAATATAATGAGGTGTATTGACAGTTCACTTCCATGCAAAAAGCGGGAAGGGAGAACTCTGGAAGGATTGTAAAAAAATAACGTTTATGGATGCTTTTTTTCACTTTCACTCAAGAGTGTCAACAAATATCAATCCTGACCCTGATACTCTTTACACAGCATGCCGCCCTTTCAAAGTGAAACGTAGTCCTACGACAAAAAAATATAACTTGAAAACTGTAAATCAGATCAAAATAGCGTGAAGGTTGAAGTTGTATACTTGAATGTTTTTACATTCTTGGAATTAATATTAGGGTCCATTTTTGAGTCTCTGGGTGTATATATACAGTTAGCACAATGAAGTTTTAAAGGTTATCGACAAAATGTGCAAAAATTAAAAAAAAAGTAATCATACCCTCGGCGGTGCGCACAGCCCACAGTTCCCCAAACGGGGACGTTTCCTCAATAACCAGTTCAGCGTTGGACCTAATTAACATTTCAAACAGAACCGTTCTTATTTAAGGTCACAGTGAACGATGATGCAGTTAGTCTCGCCCCATATGTGAATGATAAATGAGAAAAATTTAACATTCCATTTAAGGTTATTAATTCCGCAAATCCAATTTAAAAATTAAACCCAGTTAGCATCGAAGCGCACTGGGATTTTTCTAGCCATTCTTCCACACTCAAAGCGAGCGGGTCAAGTGACAGAGCGAGAGCGGAGAAAAAAACTAATTAAAAAGTAGATTAGGGTGGTGCAGTATAGAGTAATCAGCCGGCATGTCTCGTAGCCTGACGTGATTGCCAAAAAGTTCCGACCTTCACGAAGCAGCACATTACTCGGCTTGGTTTTCATACTAATAATTGCTACGGGTAACGGGAAACTGTGCTCTGCAAATTGCGATACCCATCTGGTGACGGGAAACAAATGACTAGCGAAAATAGACTAGACGTTTCACTTGGTTACAATCGGACCGCTGACAGGAGCGCATTTGCATTGTCTTTTCTCGTTACTTCGTGCGCCAGCACTGGGGTCCCGTTCCGACCGGAAGCTCGAGGTGCAGCAGCACCGAATACCAGTTCTTCCGGTGGGTGGGCCGATGGGTGGTAATTAGACATTTGTCATTTCCACTTGGCGTACAGAATCCATAGCGAAAACGAAACACGAGCAGAGTTGTTCTGTTCCACATGTTCACAGCTTTTTGTGCTCCACCCCGAACTGCCAAAACTGCCGGCAAACAAAGTCACATCTCGTTCTGTCTTATTGTGCAGCGACAAAAACAAAGCGGAAGACGACTCGGCGCCCAGTTGCAGCGCAGTCACAGCACCAACAGCCGTTCGAAAAAGTTCCGGAAAAGTTCGACTTCCTGCAGCAGAGTGGAGTGGATAAATTCTAGCACTAGCGGTAGCCCAGAGGGTCACAGCCAAATCCTATTATATCTGGCTTAACAAACAAACGACTTTCGGCGGAAGTGGAAGAGACAAAACCCTCAAAATCAGTACACGAAAAAGTCGACCCGAGATTGATAGGCTTTTCGGCGGGCTCTGACAGTGAAGCGATGAGCAAGCTCTACAGACGCAGCATCCGTCTGACGAGCTTCCGTTCACATATATTCAATCCCTACCGGTTGTATCGGAAAGGATTGACATGACATCTGCCCGGAAGGCACGGCGATAACACAGACACTGTATGGGAAACGGGGAATTCAATCACCGTCATGCTCGGCCCTCCTTCTAGTATTTGATCGAGAGAGAGAGAGAGAGAAAAAAAAAAAGGCACACCGTCATCGTTGGTCTGCTTCCTTTGTTTATTTCCAGTAGAGACAAAGAATGTAGCGGCCACTGGGAACAGTAGGAGCGATTGTTTGCACTCCTATGAGATGAGTTTTCGGAAACCTCACGCTTCCTGGCATCCATCCGACTGTTGAGGCGTTACACACAATACAGTTCGACCGTCCAGATTGCAGCCCGGAGCTCGATACAATCGAGCCCGGGATTAGAAGAAACCTCCACGCTAGTTATCGAATTCCCACGTGTCTCAAATTCGAAGATGAAAAGCCATTGCCTCCGGGCAGCCACGCTCACGTGTGGGAAGGTAAACGCGAATTGATTCCCGGGCTCAGGCGGCGTAAAGGATTACCAACCAATCAGTGACAACCCGGGTGGAACAATGAACATGACGAATTGATGCAACCTACCGATGGAGGCACGGAAATGATTAGGGAACGGATGTGACAGCTTTGTGAGGGGATTAAAAAGATTCGGGCTACCAGAGCAGCTGGATGAATTATTACGATTAGGAAGGATTTTTCTTTACAATGTGAGAATCGGTTGGGCATCTTAATCGAGCCTTCAAATAAAGCGGTGTTTGACCAATAAATAGTTAATGGGTTCAATGATGGCAATTTCGGTCACAGGTTTCTTTAAAATACGTTTTATTATGTCAAAGCTGACGTTTCAAGGATATATTTCCTCGTCCTCAGGGCAACTACGATGAACAGTTTAAAATTTACATAAATTAGTCACACGAATTAAGTTATTACATACACAACTTACAAACAAAACAAACAAGTTCTCGTCAAAATATGATGCATTGGTGTAAAATTGCTTTAGGTTAACTGCACTACACTATGGATATAAAATATACAAAATATTAATTGGTTTGTGACTTTTCAAAATTTAAAAAACGCAAACGGATGAGCTACACTTACACAGTATCTTCCAACACACATCACACACGATTAAAGCCGTCGGGCAATGTTGCGTCATAACGGAGAGAAATAATGTTGCAAGACAGAGATAGAGAGCGCTAGAGACTGTAGTAGTCTGCATCAACATGTGAGAGATCGCAGCGTGCCGGAGTAAGCGATGCTTAAGTTGTTCGTGTCCGTTCTATAATTTATTGCGGATCTGTCACATGCGATGTAACACATTTCTAACACCTGTAATGCTTGAATCCTGTCATCCGAAGTTAAAATTCTAGTGTTGGCTATATTGAAACTGTGATTCTCTTCTATCGCATGCTTCATCAACGCCGTCTTTTTAAACTCATCTTCCCTTCCCTCCCTCACAGTGCTAGAATCTCTATACTGTTCGTAGCGTTTCATGAGAGAGCGGTGCGCGGCAAGACGGTGCTTTAGTTGCTGTGTAGTAATACCAATGTATGAGCTATCGCAGTCTGCACACGGGATACGGTATATAACGTTTCTTTTTGAAAGATGCGAAGAAGAGTCTTTGAGTTTCGTGAAAAGTAGTCTGTTGGTTTTGACGCATTTGAAACTCAGACTGATGTTTTCATGGTTCTTTTTAATGCTGCGTGCAAGTGCGGGTGTGAGGCCGTCAACATGGTGCAAAGATCGATATACTTCTGGTTCCGAGTTTACTTCCTCAACAACGTTATTCGTGCTTTGGTTGATAAATCTGTTGATTAACCGATTTATCAGTGAGCTCGGATAGTTGTTGGTAAGCAAGTGCTCGCGTACTATCTGCTTATTTTCCGTGAGAGATTTGTTCGTCGATAATCGAAACACTCTCCCAATAAAACCGGTTGCCGTATTCAATTTGGCGTATTCAAGCACACCCGCACTTGCACGCAGCATTAAAAAGAACCATGAAAATATCAGTCTGAGTTTCAAATGCGTCAAAACCAATAGACTACTTTTAACGAAACTCAAAGACACTTCTTCGCATCTTTCAAAAAGAAACGTTATATACCGTATCCAGTGTGCAGACTGCGATTCGCGTTGACGGTGTTGCTGATATTTGTTTGGTTTTTGCATGCGAAAAAGAAGGAAGGAAATATTTTTGCTTTTGTCATCACGCACATTTTGACAATTACATATGAGTGTTCACGTAGGTGCGAACAGCCTTCAAAATCTCTTTCAACGCGAATAACCCGAATAGCTCATACATTGGTATGACTACACAGCAACTAAAGCACCGTCTTGCCGCGCACCGCTCTCTCATGAAACGCTACGAACAGTATAGAGATTCTAGCACTGTGAGGGAGGGAAGGGAAGATGAGTTTGAAAAGACGGCGTTGATGAAGCATGCGATAGAAGAGAATCACAGTTTCAATATAGCCAACACTAGAATTTTAACTTCGGATGACAGGATTCAAGCATTACAGGTGTTAGAAATGTGTTACATCGCATGTGACAGATCCGCAATAAATTATAGAACGGACACGAACAACTTAAGCATCGCTTACTCCGGCACGCTGCGATCTCTCACATGTTGATGCAGACTACCACAGTCTCTAGCACTCTCTATCTCTGTCTTGCAACATTATTTCTCTCCGTTATGACGCAACATTTCCCGACGGCTTTAATCGTGTGTGATGTGTGTTGGCAGATGCTGTGTAAGTGTAGCTCATCCGTTTGCGTTTTTTAAATTTTGAAAAGTCACAAACCAATTAATATTTTGTATATGTTATATCCATAGTGTAGTGCAGTTAACCTAAAGCAATTTTACACCAATGCACCATATTTTGACGAGAACTTGTTTGTTTTGTTTGTAAGTTGTGTATGTAATAACTTAATTCGTGTGACTAATTTATGTAAATTGTAAACTGTTAATCGTAGTTGCCCTGAGGACGAGAAAATATATCCTTGAAACGTCGGCTATGACATAATAAAACGTGTTTTGAAGAAACCCGTGACCGAAATTGCCATCATTGAACCCATTTTCCTCAAATAAAGTGCAAAATAGAAAAAAAAACACGATATTCGAATAGAATGTAAAAAATTGAACCACGCTAACATTCAAAAAGCGATGTTTTCGCAGACCGAGAAGTTTATTTGATTGCTAATTAGTAGCAAACATTTTACTTGAATTATAATCTCAATTAATTATTATTTCACTATTTTATTTTCGATTAAACGGATAATTCGGTCATCCGAAATGGAATATTTTGCAAAAATTTTGAGCTCCTGAGCTTTTGAATTCCAAAGTTTGAGAATCTCTCATCCTTCAATTCAATGAATTATTGAATCCATAAATTTATTTCCCTCAAGCTTTGTAACCCACAACTTTTGCTTCCTTGAATTTTTGAATCCCAGAATTTTTGGTTCAAATAATATTGAATCCATGGATCTTTGACTCAATGAATCTTTGAATCCCCGAATCTTTGAATTCCTGAAACTTGGAATTCTTAATTCATTGAATTGCAGTGTTTTTGATTCCCTGAATCTTCGAATTTCTGAATCTTTGATTCCCTGAGTCTTCGAATCTCTGAATTTTTGTGTCTTTTAATCAACGAATCTTTGAATCAATGATTATTTAAATCCTTGAATCAATGATTACCGACACCCCCGAATCTTTGAATTCTTGAATAATTTCATCCCAGCATGTTCGTATCCCTCAACCTTTGCATCTTTGGGTCCCTTAATATTTGATTCCCCGTATCATCGGTTCCCCCAATCTTTGAATTCCATAATATTTGAGTCCCAGAATTCTCGAATCTCTGAATGTTTGATTCCCTGGTTTTTTGAATTCCTCATTCTATTCCCGAACCTTTAATACCATGCATCTTAAAGTTTTTGAATATTTGAATTTTTATACCAAAAAAACCTGTTCTCCTATACTGCTCCTTGTGAGATTTATTTTGTCGGATAACCACCCTCCCTCCGCTTGGGTGAATTTTCGGATTTTTAAAGGCCAAATTTCAAAAGCTATGCGTCACCCCATTTGAGGTCCACCAGAACTAAAATTTTGGGGCCAAGTGAACATTTTGTATAAGGTTTTTCAGAAAATCCATTTTGGTTGGCACTTTATTTTATATCTTACCATCTAGAATCGAAAAAATCGGATCTATTTTACACAGGCCTGAAACTGATGAACCGGAGATCAGGCACAGAGACACCTTAAACAGAAGTGCCCAAGATAAAACAGTCAAAATATAAAGGCAATATTGCTTCAAGTGAAATCTAAACATATAAAAATGTAGCACTGTCTGTCTGTCTGTTGGATCTATCGAAACTTGGAAGCTACTAAAGAGATTTTAGGAGCCGGGAAAGGTGATTAAGGTAGTTCGAGACCCCTCCCTATTCTGGATATTGTCCCTCATGCAAATTAAACAGATGTTTTAACCAATTTTTCCGAAAAGCAGCCCTAAATTATCAAGATGATACACAGGAGCCAAAAACCGACTTCAGACGCCATTTTAAAATTCAAGATGGAATCTGCTAGTTTCTGGAAAACAGCCGAGCATGACCGATTGGTATCACCATGTGACAAATTTCATTTCACACATTTTTCAGGAACTCATTGCAAAAAAATCACTCTCCAAAATCGGGCAAGTTCATCGACGCACTGAATATTTGTTTGTATGTATTATGGCGCCAATCATCGTATGGAAAAAAAGTGACCAGAAAATTTCAAAAAAAAAACCCTACACAAAATGTTCACCTGCTCGAAAAAACATCCTGTGCAAAATTTCAGCTCAATCGGACTTAAAATGGGGTGGCGCAAAGCGATTGAAGTTTGGCTTTTTTGAAAACCGAAAAATCATCAAGGGGGGGGGGGTACGTGAAATTTCGGTTTTCGAAAAAAATTTTTTTATGCCAAATGACTTAAAAACGTATGAAACAAGAATTGGTGTCACCTGAAAAAATTTTTTTTTGCAAAAATTTTCTCTCTGGGACTTTTAATAGGGTGGTTCATTTATTCGACATAGGGTGGGTCATAATATTGTGTAAAAATGAGTATAAAATGAAAAAAATCACTTTTCACTGAATACCAATAGAAAAATTTCTGATAATATAATATTTGTTATATCATTGTCGTTAGGGTGGCAATGTTGAATTGGAAAAATGATAAGTAAAATGGCAAAATATTACAAAACAAATTTACAAAATGTATCAAACTACTCTGTGCAAAAAAAATTATCTCAACCAAAATTAAGATTGTGTCTCATGGAAAATGTTGAATGCTTTCATGTCATTTGCACACACGGGAGGTACATAGAATTTTAATATTTGAAAAATGTTTTCGATTCCAACTGTCTTAAACTTTTAAATGAAACGGTGGAAACTGATGGAATATGTTAAATTACTTTGTTTGAAAAATCTACACTCTAAGACACTTGCACTCGTCTTTCGAATGTTGTACCAGACAATTTATTCGTTTTATTTACCACAATAATGTCCTTTGCCAACACTTGATTGAACACACAGTGCTCTGGCTTATATAATCGGACAAAAGACTGTATCGATGATATTCAGTGATAATGAGAGTATAGGGATCTCAATCAGATTCGCAACACAATTGACTCGTTGTTTCTGGGTTTGCGTCGTTTTGACAGTTCGACCATACATTTTCTGTCAAGTTTACATCATGAGAACGTGAACGTGCCCATTGGCTGAAACTTTGCATAGACGTTTTTATAGGCAAAAGATGCCATTTTGTACTATTGGTTTAATTTATTGAAACACAACTCATTTTTGAAAAGCTATTGGAAAATGCTATTTCGGATAGGTATTGATGATTACAAAAATTTTTAGAGCCAACACGGTTCGTTTGAGCGGTGTGACATCTTCGGCAAAGTTGTAGATAATAGTTTTGTTTGAAAAAAAAAATAAACACTCTAAAAACAAATTACTAATTTAAAAAATAATAAAAGAAAGTTATAAATTAACTATCGAAAACAGCCCATTTAAAAAAACTGTTTTTTTTGTATAAAAACTACGAAAGTTTACCTGAACAACGAAACCGGCCATGGAGAAATCAGAAAAAAAGTTATTTTTTTTAAATTTATTCTTTTTTCACAGGGTACATTTTTTTGGAGGAACGAAGTTATTATTTACAACTTTGCCAGATACACTTTGCCAATCAAATAAACCGTTTTGACTGTAGAAGTATTCTTGATTCCTCATAGAGTGCTCTATTGGAAATTAAAAATATGTCTACAGTCGAACCGGCATAGTGTCTTCGGCAAAGTTGTAGATAATATTTTGTCCTTCCAAAAAAAAATATGCCTTTTAAAAACAATAATTGAAAATAAACTTTTTTTTCAAAAAATATTTTTTTTTCAAAAAATGATAACTTATTTTTCTTGATTTCTATATGATCGGACTGGTTTCATTATTTTGGTAATCTTTCGTAGGTATTAGTTAAAAAATCAAGTTTTTAAAAAATGAGCCCTTTTGAATAATTAATTTTTGATCTTTCTTCTAACTTTTGAATGAATAATTTTTTAAGTGTAATTTTATTGGAAATACAGAATTATTATCTACAACTTTGTCGAAGACGTCACACCAATCAAACGAACCGAAGTGCTTTTTGTTATTTTATACTCATTTTTCGCAATATTATGAACCACCCTATGCCGAAAAAAGAACCACCCTAATGAAACATAATGTATTCGATGCTAGTTATTGTGTATATCATTATACAAGCTATTTCGAGAGTCTAGTGATCAATTTCAAAAGATAAATTCTAAAAATTTCGAACTCCGCCTTCCACGATTAAAAAAACGACTAAGTCCCAGAGAGCAAATTTTTGCAAAAAAAAAATTTTTAGATGACACCAATTCTCGACGTTTCATGCGTTTTTAAGTCATTTGGCATCAAAAAAAAAAAAAATTCGAAAACCGAAATTTCTCGTACCCCCCGTCGGGTGATTTTTAGGTTTTCAAAAAAGCCAAACTTCAATCGCTTTGCGCCACCCCATTTTAAGTCCGATTGAGCTGAAATTTTACATAGGGTGTTTTTTCGAGCAGGTGAACATTTTGTATAAGGTTTTTTTTTTTGAAATTCGAGATGACCATTTTGGCTGGCACCCTAGTATGTATGTAATGAGTTTTATCATGTGTCCCGTTTTTTGAACTCATTTGTCCCGTTTTGATCCCAAGAAAATCTGGTCAGCCTAGGTATTTAATGTACGGAAAATTTGTTAGAGCGTTTATTACTAGCTAGAATCTATAAAGCAAACTAGCTGATTCTATCCCGGCCATTTATTTTTCCTTAATATAGTAACAAATTAAACTAACTGAATTAATACGTTAAAATAAGAGCGATTCGATATCCGTCGGGTGTGTTTTCCGCGGGATCAAATAGCGTTTTTTAGTCGACACTTACCTTGAGGTTGTATTAACTACAGATAGATCAACAACGCGTAATAGATCCGGTAGAAAGAGGAAGTAATATGAGTGGCGAAGCGTCAACGTAGATATATTTTATGCAAGATTGTCTACTCGACTGCTCGATATATCGATTATATGTTTAGGTAGTAGTTTAATGACTTCGCGAAGTCCAAAATACAAAAATATCAGTTCAAATTGATAACATGTATCGTGACCTCGCATGCGCTTTATTTTTGCGGTGATACAGCAGAAAACAGAATAAGTTATTATCCCATAAAGACTTACACGGCCGATATAGTGAATTCGGAGGCGCGATATTTGTTAGTAACGAACCCGGTAGTCGAACTCAGCGCATCGTTTACCAAAATGAACCCTGCTGCAAACCCTTTTTCCAACCACCCAGTAATTTCTCGTGGAAGTGCAGAGGTGTTCTCGGCTTCCAATAAAGCGAGTATCACGTCAACATATTCCTATACACACTCCTTCTTTGACCTGCATTCGATATGCGGCCGGCGCTGGTATTGCCTAATATAAAGATTAAGATCACCAGTTTTACACATTGAGAATGAATGTTAGTCTCGAGCATCATTTGTTGGTTCTCTGTGTAATTACAGCTGATCTGGCAATAACGGAGTATCAACCGCGGGCGGTCAATCATGCTCATGCTCAACAGCCGAGCATGACCGATTGGTATTTCCGGAACAAGAATGACGCTGATGACTCTAAATGCCATTTTAAAATCCAAGATGGCGACTTCCGATTTTTGAAAAATAACCCCAAATGATCAAACAGCACCACTGCACTGCACAGAAGCCACATATCGAATTCAGACAACGTTTTGAATTCTAAGATGGCGACTTCCGGTTTCTGAAAAGAACCAAAAATTACCGCTCCACTCAATACGATATTTCCGGACCAGATTGACGCCCAGAGGCCAGATTACCCGAACCAGAATGACAGCCCAGACTTCACTTGCCATTTTAAAATCGGAGATGATGACTTCTGGTTTCTGGAAAACCACTAAGAATTACCCAAAACTTCTCAATATGGATATTTCCAGAATCGAGGGAATGTACAGAAACCAAAAGGCGAGCTTGTTCTCGCTTCTACCAATCGTTTCAAACAATTTCTTTTTGAATTTGATCGTATCCAATATCCGATTTGTCATGCATTTGCAGACTATAAAAAAATTGCAAGAAATCAATCCGTCCGCCAGTTTGCCAGGTTAGCTAGTTATAAATAATCATCAAACTTGTAAAAGGAATTAGGAAAAAGGCTTACAACGAAAAATTTTATTTCATTACATCATTCTGAAAAAGGGGGAAGTTGTAGTACATTAACTTTCATCCAGAGCATAGAAATTTTCACATCATCATTCTTGACAAAGTCAAACGTTCCCACATAGGTCCCATTCAGATTTAGAATGTCATGTAAACTGATATGTTACATATGAGCAATTGTAATCGACCATTTTTAATTGGGTTGAAACTTAGAATAGATGGTTCTATGGGCAAAAGATGTCATTTCGCGTTATAATTTTGATTTTTTTTAATCACGATTTATATCTGAGAAGCTTCATAAAAATTCTATGTTGAAAAAGTATTGATGATTATAAATATTTTTAGAACCAAAACGATTTGTTTGATAGATGTGACGTCTTCAGCAAATCTGTAAAAAATAATTTTGTCATTTTGACATCATTTTGATATTCTTAGCATCTAACCGATTTATTTGATCGGTATAATGTCTCCGGCAAAGTTGTAGATAATAATTTTGCCCTTCCAAAAAAGTTATAAACTCCAGTCCAGTGGAGGATATTCTCCGGGTTTTTGTGCGATCAAAATTTTCTCTGGGCCTGCGATTCTCATCCTTCCCTTTGGAAGCGGCATAAGCCAGAACGTTAACGAAAAACAGTAATCTATTTGGATGATTTGTTTTTGAATCCTTCGAAACTAATTTCTTTGGCTTTCACAATTCAGAAATTCAGCGTATCGCAATAATTTTGAGACGGCAATTCCGTGCACCGTAACCTGCATTCGATAGCGTGTAGGTAAATGCAGAAACAAATTAGGAGGGAGAGGGTGGAGTGGTCAAAATTGTTAAAAATCTGTCCACGTGGAATGTGCATGGCCCCTTAAATAAATCATAGAAGTTTTATGGAACAATTTTGAGTTTTTTTGTAAGGTGGAGAAATATACTAGCTTCATTCGGGTTGTTGTTATATTATGAAAAGTAAAATTCATGATGAAAATTTCAATTCAACAGTTTTTTTTATGTTTTGCAAGCAAGCCAATACTAGCCTTTCCACTGTCTACTCTAGACGATCTCTGGGCAAGTTGATATTAGTGTGTTTATGAACTTCTTCGTTGCCAATATGCCAACAATTTGCACAGCTTTCGGCGATTATTCTACGGCCTGTTGACGCACTTTCGAGGTGTCTAGAGGCACTAAAATTCATTGGAACGGTTAAAAAGCTATAACCTTTATTCTTTATAGCTTGTGATCTAGGGCAATACTTGTGTAATGAATATTATTAAATAATTGCACATCCAACAAGTCCTATATTAATAATTAGTTCGTTTAATTTTAGGTTGTCCAATGAAAGAACATAGCATTACCAGATTGTTTGCATGTCACGGCTGCAAACACGAAATATTCCAATCATAATGTCACGAGTTGGGGGACATTTTAACTATCGATCAAAACGTTGTTGCTCTAAGTCCGTTCATTTATTTTCGATACACGTTTCAGAGCATGCCACCCCACTAAATTAAGACGTTAACGAAGCAAAATATTTTTTTACAGCGCCACCGCCGATGATCGTCACACAGGTCCAAATTCCTAGGATCTGCAATTCAAACTTAATCCTTCGAAACGCCTTACCGAGTACGCCTTCATCGCGAAGCATCCCGTAGCGCATAGCTAGCAAATCATAAGTCAGTCGTAATCATGCGCGACAAAGTGTGAATTATGCTTTATTACATCCCCTAACGCGCACCCCGCTGCTGCGTAAATTACTGTTGCAAACCATCAGTCAGCTTCGAGCATTTTGTCTTCTGTCACATCGATCAGCGCAATGATTCCGCTCTAAATAAAGTTGAATTCAGAAGCGCACATTATTATGAAAATCGTTCATCGGCCCGGGGGGTCCACAAAGTCGTCGGCTCACGATGAATTGAAATTCAATTTCGATCGGCAGGTTGGTTCATCAGTTCCCTGCCGAGCAGCGCCATTTCAAATGTTCAGACTCCTGGTCGGGGAAATGAAATTGAATTTATTTTAATGATGCATTTACGTAAATTCGCTAACGCTGTATCCTTTCAGCAGTCGTCGCGTCTGCTTACTAGGCACTGTTTCTGACGGATGTTGTTGTTTCTGCTGGAAAAAGTCTAGCACGAATTGTTCGCTATGATTGATAATGTTGTTTTGGGGGTATTCGTTGTTTTGCTACCAACAATCGACGGTACTTGAATCAATAGTCGGAGGCTACGTGAACGGAATCCGGTTTGCTTTCAGGCTTGTCATGTTCGAATATCTAACTTTTTTCAAGCCCGCCTCTGTGGACTGTGCTGCTCCCGAATGATTGACAGAATGTTTCCCTTCATTTGCACCTTTTTTTTTGCTACCCGCAGCAGGATCATGTGCGTAGAACCACACTTCAGCGCTCGCTGTGCGTACGAACGAGTGTTTGCTCTTCGGTTTCGTATTCACGATGCAAGTGGAATATCCTGCAGTGCGTGAATACACACTGTGGCAGGCACCTCTTGACACCAAGTGCAAATGTGTTTGCCCAGGCACTTGCACAACCACATTGCTTCGGCGTAACGCGTAGAAAAAAATCGAATACCTCCTGTGCTGAAGGTGTGACGAGGGTACGACGTCATGCCTTTTTTGAATTTTCTGTTGAAATATGGTCTGTGGGGATGCAAGACTTCAAACCCCAGAGCGAACCTTTTCATGTGTTCCAATTCTAACAGCTAAAAGGGGATGAGTCGGAATAGATGGTACGACTTTAAGTTGGGGTTTTACTGATCATTGTATTGAAACTGACACAATCATATTTTTAAAGTACTTGAAAACTAATACTGCGCCATATGGGCAAACCGGAAATTGCAGATTCCATAAATCGTGATTACTCGCACTAGAAGTTACCAATGTCAGGTCAAAATCACGACCCACGCCAGCCGGGAGGAAATATTGCTTTTGTCGGTCATCAGTCAGTGTGTAGTTAATTTTGGGTGGGCCATGTGTTTAATCACAAGAACAGCTGCGAACCGTCGTCGCCGGCAGAGGACAGCCCCGAGCGAAAATCCAGAGAGCACAGAAGTCACGTCTGTAATTTTCGTACCATTATTGTTCTACGCGACACGACTCTGCCGCACCGCACCGTCACCGCTGCGCTACTCTGGGCTAGAAACATGTTCCTTTCGGTAGAACATTCCGACTGCTTCACCCGTTTGTACCATCCGTGGGAGCTTGTCGGTACTAGCAAACCCTTTCCAAAGCACCCATCAGTGTGGTCGGGATTATTACCAAAAATCGCTTTCTAAGTAGAATTACTACTCAAGCAGTCTGCTTCCATTGGTTGCAATTACTTACATGATAATATTTTTTTGGATGCTATTAGCATTCTTCTCGCTATTGAACAGTCACTCAAATACAAACTAGAGCGTGGAATATGAAATCGATTTCCATACCCGACTGTACGGCCTCTTTCTGCTACGGGAAAGGCAAAAAATAGCATGTTTTAGCGCAGAGGGTGGAACCGACCAAAAAAAAAAAAAGAAACCATCAGTTCGGAACCAGCACAAGGCGGAAAACTCTCACGTATGCGAATTTATATGCATTACGATAGCTGCAAACACAAGCGATCCTCTAGCCTGACGATTGTGTGTGGAAGGCTTGGGCCGAAACGGAAGTCGTGTTCATGTGTGCGCATCCCGATTGGTTGTAAAAATAATGTTCAATTTTCCGCACTACAAAAAGCCTCAAGGAAATTGGAAACTGAAATTGTTTATTTTACCGGATATTGATACCGAGGGAGTTATTCCGTACAAGCGCCAGGTTGTTTTAGAATACTGGTATTTTTATTTGAAAATGAAAGGGATTTCTGAATTTGTAGTTGATCTACCGTAAATATTCATGATTATCTTTGGATCAAGAGTGCACTGGGTGATAAATTTGAGGCATGTGTGTTGTACTTGAACAAAATTTTTTTATATGAAAAATACGGCTTCTCTAAATATGAATTGCTACAGTCGAAATTTTCGACTGTAACGATTCATATTTAGAAGAGCCGTATTTTTCAAATAAAAAATTTTGTTCAAATACAACACACATGCCTCAAATTTATCACCCGGTCGCCTACAATTTGTCGCTCAGTGCACTATTGATCCAAAGATAAACATAAATTTTTATAGTAGATCGAAAATAAAATTATATTGAAAGGTTTATTCGAATTATCATATAAACCACAACAATAAAATCGATTTCCACTGGTCGATAAGGCGAAAGAATTGCTGTGAATGTTAGCGCAAAGACAGAGAAACTGCTTGCCGGGTTCGTTACTTCTACGTTTGCTTACGGGAAAACTTCATTTGAATCTCTGAAGACTTAACGCACTTCGACATGACGCACTTCGAAGAGCAGCAAAGTTCACTAGAACGATTAAAAAGCAATAATCTTTCATTTTTTACTAGTATTGAGCTCTGGAGCAATTTTATTTTGCTTTGTCGACCACTTATCATACAGGTTTACTCTAGAGCTCAAACCGAGGATATATTTTTTTTCTTTCTCTATTACACCGAGAATATATGAAAGATTACAGTTTTCTAACCGTTCCTGTCAATTTTGGTGCCTTTAGCCAGCTCGGAAGTGCGTTAACTCCTCTGAGACTAAAAAGAAGTTTTCCCATAGGCGTCGTACACAAATCACGTAACGCTGAAAATCCAGATTTTAGAGCGCCTCCCCCCATGTAACGATAAGTAACGTTCAATATGATTCCCCCTCCTGAAATTACGTAACGCTAAACCCCCAAAAACTTTCGATTCTGAAGGAAAATCACAGTTACGTAACTGTTTCAACTATCCCCCCTCCCCTATTTGTAACAATAAGTAACGCAAACTCAACCCCCTCCCCGTTATAACTAGAATGGTTAACAAGAATTAATATTTTAATTTATTTATTTCGTTAAGCAAATGTAGACTACAGTTGTAATAATACAATGTTTTCTTATATTCTATATTTTATTTCCAGTAGTTAGTCGTTTTTTGATTTGATTTCTGCCCATAGTATTGTCGATATTTTCGCAGTGCTGATTATAGTGACGCATCATGCGATTTATTGGGCCATTTTTTTGAGTAGTTAGTATTGTGGGAGTTTTCCAAAATATTTTACGATTTCTTAATTGACGACTGGGTGCATAAAAATTTAGTTGCAATAATAATTTAGAAGATTGCACGCGTTGAGAAATAATGTCATTGATAAAATTAGGCATTGAAAGTTCGCGGCGTTCTTTGAGTGCTTGTATGTCTAAAAGCATGTAGCGTGCTTCATGTGATGGTAAGGGAAATGCTGTCCAATTTAGCTTACGAAGCGCGTACAAAAAAAATTGTTTTTGGACAGATTCAATGCGTTCTTCATGTGTTACAATATAGGGATTTCATACAATGGTACACCCAACGTAAACTACTTCTACTTCAGGGCAATTTTTTATTACTTATTGTGTCTTATGACTGCGCATTATACACAAATAGTAATAACCGAAAAAAACAAAAATTATGACGGGCACACGCTTGTATGTGTTTCTGCAGGAGAACATACAGCCAAGCACCGCAACGCATGTGTTAGCAAGACTTCACTCGCTGCATTTGTATTGATGCAACGATCAGATTCATTTTTGTTCCCTTCATCCACACATAATCAGAATCTCACCCGTCAACCTCAAATGTCTAATTAGAAACACTTTCGTTTCGTCCCCCAGTGTTTACTTGAAATGAAAATATGTTATACTGTCTGAACAGAGTTGCCGAAGTTGCGGATATTGTTCTGGATGGGCACGAGTTTTGTATTTTCAAACAGGTGCAAATGAGTTTCCATGAACCAATGAGTATGTGTTTTAGATAGCTTGCAAGAAAGCGAATGTTTTTGTTTTCTCTAACGCAGTTTACAGATCGTGATATCATTTAGAGACGCATTTCAAGTCTTTGAAATCATCAACGTTTGCATACTCTATGACGGGGAAAATGCTGCTTGGCAGCTCTTGTCATATTCTTTCTTTACTCCGTATGCATACAACGAGCGAACTAATACACGCTCACCGGATGAATTGGAGATTGAAGAAACTAACATGTGCAACATATGCGACGGTGTGTGTTTTTTTTACTTGCGATGGAAAGGGAGCAGTTTTTGACAGAAAAAATCTTCCATGTGGTTGAAACGACCATTATTAGATAGTCGTACTCCCGTAACACGTGCTAAATATATGACAGTATGTGTTGTTACTTGACTGGGGAAGAATTTTATTGCCTTTTAAGTAATAGGTTTGTTACCTAAAAGGCAATTTTGCGCTATTGCTTCTAAAGTAATAAGGAAAAGTTTTGAGTGTACAGTATTCCAGAATTGGTCGAACGTATGTAATATATAATAGTTTGATTGTATATGCTGCCGCGCATAGCATGTCAGTCCCACCTGCATTTCCAGCAAGCCGAGAAGTCTTCTGCATGGATTATTTCTTTAAAGAGCTTCATGTCGTCAGCATATACAAGCACATGCATTGATTTAAGAAGAAAGGAAATGTTATTCACGTATAATATAAAAAGAAGAGGGCCCAGATGAAAAACTTGAGGAACCCCAGAAGTTACTTCATTTGGGTTGGAAAAGGAATTCTGAAAGCGAACTATTTGTGTTCGTTTTGTTAAGTATGACTGCAGCCATTACACAGTACAGTACAAAATGTCTAAAATGTCTAAAATGTAAAAAATGTCAAAAATGTCTAAAATATCTAAAATGTACAAAATGTCTAAAATGTCAAAAATGTCAAAAATGCCTAAAATGTCAAAAATGTCTAAAATGTCTAAAATGTTAAAAATGTCTAAAATTTCTGAAATTTCAATATCCTAAATGTCCCGAATATCGGAAATGTCCCAAATGTCCCAGATGTCCCAAAACATCTATGCGTTTCAAATTCCCAATTCCAATCTTACATGTCCCAAAACGACTCATTTGCCCCATAAGTTGCAGATATTTCAGATGTCCCAAATATCCCATATGTCTCAGGCGCGTCAAATGTTCCAGATGTCATGAACGTTCCGACTGTCCCAAATGTCCCAAACATCTCAAATGCTTCAGAAGTTTCGAATGTTTCAAATGTCGCATATATCTGGAATGTCTCAAATTTCCCAAATGTTTCTGATGTCACAAGTGTCCAGACTGTCCCAAATGTCATGAATGTAACAAGGAGAAGTCCAAAATAATCCAAACATTTAATGTGTCCCAAATGTCCCATTTGTCTCAAATGTCCCAACTTTTCCAATTGTCCCGAAAATTCCGAATATTCTGAGTGTCCCAAATGTTCAAAATACTCTAGATGTCTTAAATGTCCCAAATACTCATATGTTCCAAACGACCCAGAATGTTCCAAATTTTCCAGATGTCTCAAACGTTACGAGTGTCTCGAATGCTCCAAATGTCAGGTTTATTCAATAGGTCAAAAATGTTCCGAATGTTTCAAATGTCCCGAATGTCCCAAATGTCCCGAATCATCTGACTTTCCCAAACATTTCAAATATCCCAAAATGTACAGACTGTCCCATGTGTCTGAAATGTTCCAAATCTTCCATATGTTCAAAATTTCCAATTCCAATTTTGTATGTCCCAAAACGTCTCATATGTTGCATAAATACCAGATGTCCCAAATGTCCCCAAATGTCCAAAATGTTCCAAATGTCTCATATGTCCCAGGCGTCTCGAATGTTCCAGATATCATAGGGGCCGTTCTTAAACAACGTGGTCATGTTTTGATAACTTTATATACATTCCAACCCCCCCCCCCCTCCCGGGGTCTTTTGACAAACTCTTCCGTCCCTCTCTTGATTACCACGTGGTTAAGGAACGGCCCCATACGGGGTTGTGAAATGTCGTATTTTGTCAATAGATGGCAACGCTTAAACATATCTTGTGTTATACTTATCGCGTCGGGTCATACTATACGGCTATTTAGAGACGTAAATCTGTGCTACGAGTGACGTTTTAACAGTGTTGTGACCGTACGTTTCAGTCTCAAGTTATAGCGCTAAAGATGGAGTCCACCAAGCAAAAAATTCGTCATGTTTTACGTTTTTACTACCTGAGAGGTAAAAATGCAACGAAGGCGGCCAAAAAAATGTGAAGTTTATGGGGCCGATACTGTAACGATTGGCACAGCACAGCGTTTGTTTGATCGATTCCTTTCTGGTGTAGTGGCTGTCGAAAATACACTCCGTACTGATAGGCCTATCGTCATAGAAACCGATAAAATCGTGGAAATCATCCAAGTAGACCGGCATGTGAGCATTCGCTCGATTGGCCAGGAGCTGAATATAGACCATAAAACTGTTTTGAACCATTTTCAGAAGATTGGATTCCAAAAAAGCTGGATGTTTGGGTGCCACACGAGTTGACGTAAAAAACCTCTTAGACCGAATCAACGCCTGCGATGCACTGCTGCAACGGAACGAACTCGACCTATTTTTGAAGTGCGTGATGACTGGAGATGGAAAGTGGATCACGTCCGACAACCTCAAGCGAAAAAAATCGTGGTCGAAGTGCGGTAAACCGGCCCAAACCATCGCCAATCCCGGATTGACGGTCAGGAAGGATTTGCTATGTATTTGGTGGGATTGGAAGGGAATCATCAGGTCCCAAGCATCTCAAGTGTCTCAAATGTTACAAATGTCCCATATGTCTGGAATGTCACAAATTTCTTAAATGTTCCAAATGTCTCAAATGCCTCGACTGTCTCAATTGTAATAAATGTCACAGATGTCGAAAATAGAGATGCACCTAATAATACGGCTGGGAAACAGTAATTTTTGAAAATTAAAATTTTGTAAATTTGGATTATCGAATAAGCTTGTCAAGGGTAATTCACTTCAATTTAAAAGTAATTTGGTTTTAAATTTTTCTCATCAAATCATCATGTTGTGTAAATATTCGGCCTGTTTGGCCGAATATTCCCATATTTCTCAAATATCCCAAATGTTTTAAATGTTCCAAATTTCCCGAATATCCTGAGTGTCCCAAATATTAAAAATATTCTGTACGTCCCAAATAACAAAAAGGCCCCAAGTGTCCCAATGCCTCATATGTTTCAAATGTCCCAGAATGTCCCAAAAGTTTCCAGATGTCTCAAATGTCACGAGTGTCTCGAATGTTCCAAATGTTGGGAATATACCATATGCCCCAAATGTCCCAAACGTTTCAAATGTCTTCCCAAGCGTTTCTAATGTCCCAAAATGTTCCAACTGTCCCAAGTGTCTGAAATGTTCCTAATCTCCCATATGTTCCAAAATTTCCAATTCCAATTTGGTATGTCCCAAAACGTCTCATATGTCCCATGTGCTGCAAATGTCCCAGATGTCCCAAATGTCCTTGAATGTCCAATATGTTCCAAATGTCCCAAGTTCCAGATGTCATAAATGTCACGACTGTCCCAAATGTTCCAAGCATCTCAAGGTCTCAGATATTCCAAATGTTTCAAATGTCCCATATGATTGGAATGTCACTAATTTCCAAAATGATTCAAATCTCTCAATTGTCTCGACTGTCCCATGTGTAACAAATGTCACAGATGTCGAAAATATACCGAATATTTCAAGTGTCCCAAATATCCCATATATCTCAAATGTACCAGATGTTTCAAATGTCTCAAATATCGCGAATATTCTGAGTGTCCCAAATGTTAAAAATATGCTGCATGTTACAAATAACGAAAAGGCCCCAAGTGTCCCAATACTTCATGTATTTCCGAAGTCCCAAATGTCACAGATGGCCCAAATCATCTGACTTCCAAGCGTTTCAAATGTCCCAAAATGTACCAACTGTCTCAAGTCTCTGAAATGTTCCAAAACATCCATATATTCCAAATTTCCAATTTCAATTTTGTATGTCCGAAAACGTTTTATATGTCCCATATGTTGCAAATATATGATGTCCCAAATATCCCCAAATGTCCAATATACTCGAAATGTTCCAAATGTCCCATATGTCCCAGGCGTCTCGAATGTTCCAGATGTCATAAATGTCACGACTGTCCCAATTGTCCCAAGCATCTCAAGTGTCTCAGATGTTCGAAACGAATGTCTCAAGTGTCCCAAAAGTTCTAAATCTCCCAAATGTCTCAAACGTTCCTTATGTCCCGAATAGCTCAAATGTCCCAGGTATCCCGAAAGTCTGAAATCTCCCAAATGTCTTGTATCTCCTAAATGTCCCAAATCTCCTAAATGTGTCAAATGGGTCAGATTTCGCAAATGTCTCGACCGCCCTAAATGAACCAAATGTCCCAAATCACCCCAGGAGCACAAACAACACAGATGACACAAATGTCCCAAATGCCTCAAATGTCCCTCATGTCCCGAATGATCTAAATGTCCCAAATGTGTCAAATTTATAAAATGTCCCGACTGTCTTAAAAGTACCAAATTTTCCAAATGTCCCAAGTGCAAAAAATGAAAAAAATACCACAAATGTCACAAATGTCCCATATGTCGAAATTTCCCAAATATCTCAATGTCCCAAGTGTCACAAATGTCCCAAATGTCACATATGTCTCAAATGTCCCAAATGTCCCTGTTGGAGAGTACGGTCATACCCTTGCAACAAAGCGCTACCAATAAGGCACCCACAACTATATTCACCTCTTTTGATTCCTAACAGAAACGATAAATTGCTTGATCGGATGGATCGTGTTCGTTTTAATTTTTGTTCCGAAATTTTACCTTTACCATTCCTTCTGGCATATCCGTTACCGTTTATATCACTTCCAGCATGTTTGGGACATGAATTAAGTGGAAATAACCAGTGTCCAATTTATATTTATTTTGCTTCTCCAAGATTTTACCCCTTTTCGCCTCAAAAATAATTTTTGGTTACGCCACTGCATCATACAAGTAAAATAAAAAAAAGAAATACATATTTTATGTTCGTTGATCACAAATTTGAATATTTTTTCTTCGATTCGATTACCCCGAATAAAATTTTTTGGTGTTCCGGATAATCTAGTCTGACATGTAATTGATTATTGTTAAGTAATTGATAAACGTGTTTAAAGTTATTGAGTAAAGTGTTTAAAAAAAGGAATTAACGTTGCGCGTTGCTCAGTACATTTCATATGCTGTCCGTTAGGGTTCGGAAGCACGATAATGTTTTTCAACTGATATTCCTACAACCAACAGTCCCATATGTCCCAAGTGTCCTAGATGTCCTAAATGCCCTAACAGTCCCGAATGTCCCAAAAGGTTTCATATATCTCAGGTGTTTTTGCGTCCCAATTGTCCTGTATATCTCAAGTATCCCTAATGTCTCATATCTCCCAAATATTTCACGTGTCCCAAATACCCGAAATGCCCTAAAATGTCCCATACAGGGTAACATGGGTATTTTGGCCTGCTTCAGGAACTGATTACACAAGTTATTGAAAAAATATGATTGTTTCAAAATAAATTCATGCTCCATAATACCATTGCTCAGAGCTATGTGTCTACTTTACTATACATCGTTCAACAATGCAGTTTTCTGGATAATGTCATAGAAATATGAAAATTTTTACGAAGTGTTAAAAAATAAAAAATAAATTGTTTCAAAAGCAACAATAGCTTTTCGAAGCAGAGTTGAATATTACCAATTACTCTTGACTTTGGGTTGACACAGGCATGATTCTGAATATTTGTGAACTCAACCCAAATTAACGGTACATAGAGTCAGTACTTTGACGAAAACTGTATGCTACATGGCTCTTAGGAATATTATTTCAATGATGCATACATTATCGGAATATATAAGGTTTGCTTGTCTTCCAGTCACGCGCACGACAAACGAAAGTTACTCGAATTGCCTTTTTCTGAGCAAACTCTGAAGCTGAGATACACTAAAGTTTGTTATTTTTTTGTGGGTAGCAACGCAAACACTCCTGTTCTGACTACAAGTTACCTTTGCTTTTAGTCCTCCACTCACCTCCTCTCGACTGGTATGAAACCAGTCGTAAGGAAATCAAAGCTAACTGCATTTTAACTAATATTCGGCACACGTGTTAAATTAGCACATAGCTATAGGTTCTGATGCAGGTGCATCGACAAAAACCGCCAAAACGTAATAAAGAGCGGAAGGCAATTTTAAGATGTAAGAAAGACATAGTATCAAAGATATCAAACATGTAAATGAAATGTAAAGTTAGCCAAACCACTGTCGGTTGATTATGAACGTTATTTCATAGTTACATGTCCAATAAGTTCTGTAATGTCATGGGACATAAAAATTAGGTTGTCAAGTGATGGAATAAGGCAGTACCTGTTGTAGTTCATTTAGGATAGACTATGAAAAAGTCAAGAAAATAATGGGGATTATAAACCTTTTTGCTCGAGAAAATAAGCAAAGCCATTTTATGCAAAACATCATATCGAGTTTCAAGTTTAGCTTATTGCGCGTGACAAGCCGCACTTGATTTATTTTCGATATTTTCAAAAATAGAAAAGACATTTAACCTACACTAGACATGCTGCACATATTGTACCCCAAATTAATTCTTTAAGTATACTGCGACGTTCAAGATGTATGGAGAAAGGGCTAATTATTTTGCTAATACGTGAAAATTTTAGTTGTTTAAAAAAATCTTAGAGTATAAGATAAACCCATTCCCGACGAGTGACATTCAAACTTTGATTCAAGTTCAACAATTATGCTTGAACATTTTCACGATGAAATTATTCAGAAGGGTACAGATTGATCTTTAATTTGCAATACAGTCTGTGATAATTATGTTAATAGTTGATGAGTAATAAGAGTTCGAAGTTCATTTTTTTAAGGTAAAAACTGATTTCTCTCCGCCTGGATCGGGTTAAGCTATTAGCCATTATTTTTGAACAATATGTAAAATCTAATCAACAGTTTTGATTTAAGATATATTGATATATCGACATAAAATTTTCAATGTATTAAAAATTAAACATAGGTTTATCAACTATCCTGCAAATGCGCTACAGTAAGCCAACTTTTTTCTATTTTTTATCAAATAATATTTGTTTGCTTATGTATAAGAAGACACAGAACAAAGAAGTAGACAAAGGTGGTGGTGATGGGATGTGGATTGTTATGTTGTTACGCAACACTATAAAAGGTTTCTGTTATGGAACGCAGATGACAGATGCGCGTCATTTATCATGTGTGAAGATATATCTGAGTGTTGGAGAGGGATTTGAACTACCCATCAATGATTAAAAGAGGACAGTACTTCGCTATTCCAGTATTTTTTCATGAGCTATGGTTTTTGTAAATTGATTTTCTTTTCAATCACATTCATTTTTAAGTTATTCTGTAAGTTTAGTTTGAATATAACATATGTAATATCAAACAATTGAGAAAATAAAATATTATTCATGTTATGAAATTTAAAAAAAAATTAAATCGTTAGAAAACAATTTTTCGAAAATAATCAAATAATGGAGAAAAAGGTTTTAGATATTGGAGAAAACAGCTGTGCAGTGGATTCGTATAAGAAGCGAGATGCATATTAGTTTTCGAGTAAGCAATCAATCCACGATCTACTGAACGAAAGATTTATCGCAGTTTAGATAATTAATTAAGTTTTAAGCCAGCGCTGGCCATCTGAATCGAATTGTCGATAGTGTCATAGTTACATCTTGAACTTCAACTCGATATTTAAAAAAAAATTTCATTTTAGATTAAATATCAACTTTTAATAGTTTAAAATGCATTTGAAAGTGGCTAGCCACTACGGGCCAACTAGTTTTCTAATAGTCATTGAATTTATTACTTAAAAAGCTTAAAACTTCTACTGGTGGGCCGAAATACCTCAGTTACCCTATTCTAAGAGTACCAAACCTTTGAGTAGTATGAATATATCTAATCTAATATTTCAAATGCGGTATAACCAACCGCGTAAAAAGCGACCCCAGTGTATAAAAGCTGTTTCAAATATCTCCCGTAAAAATTTAACTGTCCATTCCACTGCTTTCAGAAAGTTTTCAGCAATTAAAATATTGAGAGATTATTTCGGAAATTCAATTTCATTTTTCAAACCTTTTACGCCAGAAACAACAGATGAAGGTTGAAAATGCCTCCGCACACATACGCACATGCATCAGCCCACGAGTTGACAATTCAATTTCCCGAGAATTTCAATATCTACATGCCGAAGTAAGGGTAAATTTAAATGAATGAATGGCAAACCGTTCCGTCGGAAGGGATCTTTTTTAATTTAGATGGAAATTTTGGTTTGTCATTCTTTTCTGCTTTGGCAGTTGATTGCCTCTGCAGGCTTTGAGTATGCTACAAACATCTCTCTCTCTCTCTCTCTTCCTCTCTGAACCGTTCGATACATTTCGATATCCGTCTCTTTTCAACATTGGATTGCCCGTTGCACTTGCATCGGATTTCTCAATCGTTGCAATGTCATTCGGTTGAATGGTTAAGCGACAACGAAAAGAAGATAAAAGCACGAAAAAGAAACCATCATTGGTTGTCCTTCTCGTAGCTGCAGTTGCAGGGTTGCTGCTGCATGCTGTGGTCAGTTCTGAAGGTTGGGGTATGCCAGAATCCAATTAGAGGACTAGTCAGCAGTGCAGTTCTCGAATGAAAGCAACCATCGGCGCTGCAAGCTGGAGTGGATGTCATAATTAAATTTTTGAGCTGTGTGGAATCTCAATGCTAGCTGGAATAAATTTAAGCGAAATAACATCATGCTTGGAAGGTGACGAATTTTGTTGCAGTAACGATGTAACACCTTTTTCAGCCACGGTTTCGCAGAGCGGCATCAGGTGAAAATAAACTTCAACTAAATAGCTCGACTCTTCAGCTTTTGCAAAAACTCGTCAGGCGCGTAAATCCCGCATCTTCAAATATTACGTCAGTCGGAATGAACCCATGAAAAAAAAAAAACTAGGAAATATTTTCCCATTTGCCATTCGGTTGTCTCTCTTAGCCGAGATTCGCCGGTTCAAATTACACCGGGTTTGCACAGATAGCAACGCAACACAAGGGAAAAACTACTCCGACTCGTGGCCGCGGTGGGATTCTGCGGGGCCTCGAACTCAAGTGTAGTGTGAAAGCCCGCACACAATCGTCTTCTTTTCGCTATCGCAATTCACCCACGGGGCCGAGAATAGCTTTCTAGTATGACTTTCAGTCGTCATCAGCTCGCTTATCTTATCATTCGAAATTTATGCTTCCCACTGACTGCACATCCAATCCTACGGGAGAAAGTCGAAAAAGGCCACCCGGTTATGAAACTAGGTGTAGGTATGCGCTTCTTGCTGACTTCTATGTGCCGACTTATCCTGTGCTAGCTAGAACCGGCACTGGCACCTCATAAATCAGGATAACGTAGCGTTGCACTTGATCCGTGTGTTTTTCTGAAAAGTCTTATTCCCAGAGCAACATCACACCCACCCGCAGCAGAAAAGGCAGCCTTTTGAAAAGGGGTAATCTGTGTGCGCACGAATGACGTTTCCATGATGTCTAGTGTTCTAGGATGCGGGAAGGAGTGAAAAAATCTTTGTACCTAGCCAACCTCTTTCTCCTGGTGTATTTCGCGCCGCGCGGCACGAACAATGAGTCTACAGAGCCGTCGCCGAGACGAAGAAACACGTGTTTTTGTCATTCGAGAAGCTGAGCCAAAATCCTTGTTCGCCTTTCGGTCGCACCCGGGGCGGGTGGAAGGAGAAAGGTCATGAAGTGTGGCACTGAATGGAGGAAGATTTATTTAGGCAAAGCGGGCCCCTGAACAATGGCTGTGTTGAGAAAAAGGAGCTGCAGAAGAAGCGAACTCCGGCTAGAAGAAAGGCAAAGCAAACTCAAGTGCCAAGTGTAGGAACTTTCGGGAATTCGGGTGTCGTGTTACGTGTTATGGTTCGGAAGGTTGGAAGGGAGAGGAGATCGTAAAAGGTTACCCAAGATTCGGGGTAAAATGTTGGTTCCCGGTGTAATCCGAGATTTGTCATACCACGCAATATGTGCGCCGCGATGAAAACCTTTACCACCATCAGCAGCAGGAGGGGCATTGTGGTGTTTCTGCTGGAAAAGTCGTCAGCCTGCCTGCTTGTTCAAAAAAGGACGAAGAAGGATTATTCGATGTGGAAATGAGCACAGGTTGATTCATTAAATTAAACGACGACGGTGCGAGTAGCAATGCGGATTTAATTACTGAAGCTGAACAATTAATTTGATAGCGACGATTAATGCGTACACTTTCGATCCCTTTTAACGTCCTGCAGGGTTCTTGAAGCATTGTTATTTGAAACCACGAAATGTTAAATGAATATGTTTGGTTTTAAGGGTAGGATTATGTTGTAAAAAAAACATCACAACATACGCAGGGCTTTTATTGGTGTAATAAGTTTTACGTTTAATTAATGCTTTGTTTACGCATTGTTAACAAGAACCAAATCTACCTAGCAATCCACCTCTCTAACAATCAGTACCCTGAAACATTATAAAAAAATACTGTTAAGGTCATTATTATTATTATATTTTTTTTTTGTTAGGAAATTTAAGTTACGTTGTCCATTGATGTGAACTTTTATAATATATTCCAGTCAATTGTTTGGTCATTATGTAACCGTAATCTGTACCCTTTTGTTCGATACTTACACAATGAAATTTTTCAAAATGACTGTTTGTGCAATGTTAAACTTATGCCAGTGTCGTGAATATTTTATAAAATTCTGTTCTAAAGCATAGCTCTTTGCAACTATTTTATTTATAGTAGGACTTTAAAAATTAGTTTCGATTGTTATTTTAGAAAAGAATCTAAAAATTATTTAATTTTCAATCGCCGATCTATAACAATATTTTTACCATTCCAGTTTTATTCAAATCTATGTAGTTATTTCTGTATAGCGAAGAATTTTGAGGATTCCACCTCATCGTCGGTGAGATTTTTGGAGGTGAAAACCTTCTCTGGGTATCACACCCTTCACTGTAAGAAGCAGTAAAACAAGTGGCGCTGGACCTTTCATAAAATGATCTTTTGTTAAAGTCTTAAGTGGAAGGGTGTCGGTAATTGGCTCAACAGTTGCAAAAGTAGGTCGACGGGAAATTAGCATATTACGAGCTTGTTCTCGAGGGCTGCACTCACCTTTTCAAGAGAGATTATATCGAGGGTCTGCGGGCGAACTGATACTTTGTGGGTTTGTAGAACAATGTTTTGCACAATTTCAGGCATACTGGGATTTTAGCGGGTGCATAATTATTTAGGCGCACATAATTTCTTGACTGTCAGTTTGAAAGTTCTTACTCTATATATGCACTCATAAATACGTATGGTGCTGGTTGTTTGACCACAAGCCGTTGAAGTTATGAGAGAGCGTATCCGACGAAAAAAAAAACAACCTTCAGTGCGAAAAGTTGCCACCGATCTGAATATGTCTGTTGGATCTGTCCACAATATTTTAGCAATAGACCATTGATGTAAAAACAAGACAAGCAAGCCTACAAGAAGCGTAAAATTCACGGTGTATCCAAGTTCTCTAAAAAAGCGAATATGAAGGTTTGACGGCTGGTCGCTAGTTCATTTTTTTATGAGAAACTATTTATTCGAGAACAGCCACACAATGTACAAAATGATCGATTGTTGACAGAAGCAGAAGACAACAATTTGGATTCCCATGATTTTGAGTTAGTACACAACGTACTATTACATCTGGTTCTGCATGATGTCGAAGCTTGCTTATTACAAGATCTCTAACTTGGAACAGTTTAAATTGGTTATCCAGAAAATTTGGGATGAAAGAGACATGGAGTCCGCGCGTGTTGCTTGCGACAGCTTCAGAAAGCATTTGAAGTTGATGAAGCTAACTAAGGGAGGAGTTATTCTAATACATCGCCGTAGATGTTCACTATGAAAAGTACTTTCAAATATCAAAATAATTGGTATGTAAATATTATTATTGAGTTTTGGAATTGTTTCCGAATCTGTTGACCCCGTTATAAATAAGTTAGCAAACTTGTTTGTTTGTCGACTGTAGCGGGTAATTTTGTAGATTTATCGGCTTAATCAGTCCGTGTATAGAAGCAAAAACGATTTTT
This sequence comes from Wyeomyia smithii, assembly GCF_029784165.1. Taxonomy (NCBI): domain Eukaryota; kingdom Metazoa; phylum Arthropoda; class Insecta; order Diptera; family Culicidae; genus Wyeomyia; species Wyeomyia smithii. The sequence goes on along the minus strand of NC_073696.1, from coordinate 270,546,263 downwards.
TGTTTCTCAATCCGACAGTTTCGGTGACTTTATTTCACCTTTTTCAAGGAGTCCAAAAATATACAATACGTGTAGTTTTCTTTTTTCTGTTACTGTTTTGAGTTTTTTTTGTATGTGTTTGTACTTACAAAAAAGATTATCGTTTTATTGTTGAGTGTGTTGGTGTCCAACATAGGTTGTCTGGTGTGTATTGCAAATGGCGTCTTAATTTGGCTTTGTGTAAAAATAGATTTTCTTAAATTCAAATTCGACTGTTTCTTAACGAACTGTACTCACTGCATATGTCTCTATTTTTGTGTGCACTATATTGTATAACAGTTATCACTTTTTTCTAGCACTGCTTTTTCTAGCACTATATAACTTTGAGCGGTATTTGATTGATCAGAGCAATAGGTTTTGTGTCTTTTACAGTAGTCTACTATTTCTTGACAGTTTGTTGTGAGTGTGTTGGAGAGCTACGCTAAAACTTTTGGTTGTGGTTGCATATTGGTTGTCGTGTTTATTGGTTTTGTTGTGATTGATATTTCTTATTGTGTGTATAATACCAGCATATACAGTGTTGAGTCCCTCAGTGTCTGTGCGTTTGTCTATAAACGGTAGAGCGTGTGGTTTATCGTGTTTGTCTATAATTTTCGTTTGGTGAAAATGGAATCTGTGATTTTGTGTGATGCTGTGGTACATTAGGGCTGTTTTTTCTTTTAGTGAACTAATTTGTGGATCTGTTGCGTTGTAGCCTTGCTGTAGTAGTTTGTCCCAAGTGTTGTAGTACGTTCGGTGTCCGCTGATTCTTGTTTTAAGCATGTTTGTTGCCATTCCGACGTAGCAGGCGTCGCAGTTTTTGCATGGTATCTTGTATATGACGTTGTTTTGGTGCTCCTGGGGGACGGGGTCTGTCCAACTGTTTTTATGTTGCGGTGTGCTAGTCGTATGTTTTTGTATTCGTTTTTCAGGTGTTTGTCGATTCGGATCGACAGGTATGGAATGTATGGTATTGAACGGTAAGTATATTTCAGGTTTTCATCGGATGATTCTTGTGGTGTAATAATGTTTTCTTGTCTGCCGTTTATGAGTCTGTTCCTGAGCGATTTTGGGTAGTTGTTGAGACTCAATTGTTGATGGATGATACGGGTTTTGTCGGCGACTTGTAAATGAGTGGATAGTTTGTCGACTCGTCGAATGAAATTTTTGGCCATGTTTATTTTTTGATGGAGCGGGTGGAACGAGTTATAATCCAAGAACCTGTCACTGGCTATCGGTTTCATATACCATTCTGTTTAAATTTTTCGGTACTGTTTGGTGTAATGTCTAAGAACGGTAGTCGTTAGCAAACCCTGAAATTTTCCGTTTGTTCGGAAAACTTCGTTAGAAGGCCTAGTGGCGGTTATTGTGAACTGACTCTTGAAAATGGTTTAATAAATTTTTAAAACTACTACTGAATCTGAAGTTTCAAACGTTTTTATAATTTTTTTTGGGTCTCCTAATTTCTATATATTTTTTACTTTTAGAAATCAGATAAATTTGGTTTGTTGTATAATGAAAAGGAAATAAAATGAAAATTATAATTGTAACTACTGGACTCTCGATTCACTTAAATTCGATTATCAGGAATTTTGGACCCGATTATCCGGATTTTTGCTTTTGTTTTGATATTCCGGATAATCGAGTCGAGTGTATTTGAAATTGGGATTGGCATGTAAACCAGACTCGAAATATGGCTCGGGATAAAATATAAGATTGGAAATGGGTTTGAGACTGGGATTGAGATTAGATTAAGACTGAGTTTGGGACTGGAATAGGAATGAGAACTGGAATAGAAATTAGAATTGGGATTGGTAACTTGAACTGAGATTGTAATGGTTGTGATGTTGAGTTAAGGGTTAGTGTTGAGATTGGAATGGGAAATGGAAATAGAGTTGATATTTGGTTTCGGATTGAGATTAGATAAGCATTAGAAGTGAGATTTGATTATAATTGAGATTATAAGATTATTGGAACAAGGATCGGAATTGGGATTGAGATTGAGATTGAGGTAGAGATTGAGAATTGTGATAGGGATTGGGAGTGGGATTGGGATTGAGATGAGGAAAAGGATTGGGATTGGGATAAGGTTTGGGATTGGGATTGAGATTGTAACCGGGATTGAAATTGGAATAGGGATTGAAATTGTAATAAGTATTGAACTTTGAATTGGGACTGTAATAGGTATTGGGATTGGGATTGGGGTTGGGGTTGGGATTTGGATTGGAATTGGGACTGGGATTGGGATTGGAATTGGAATTGGAATTGGAATTGGCATTGGGATTGGGATTGGGATTGGGATTCGGATTGAGATTGGAATTGGAATTGGGATTGGGATTGAGACTGAGATTGGGATTTGGATTAAAATTGGGATTGGGATTGGGATTGGAATTGGAATTGGAATTGGTATTGAGATTGGGATTGGGATTGGGACTGGGATTAGGATTTGGATTGAGATTGAGATTGGAATTGTAATTGGGATTGGGATTGAAATTGAGATTGGGATTTGGATTGAAATTGGGTTTGGGATTGGGATTGGAATTGGAATTGGGATTGGGATTGAAATTGAGATTGGGATTGGGATTGGGATTGGGATTTGGATTGGGATTTGGATTGAGATTGGAATTGGAATTGGGATTGGGATTGAGACTGAGATTGGGATTTGGATTAAAATTGTGATTGGGATTGGGACTGGGATTGGGATTTGGATTGAGATTGGAATTGTTATTGGGATTGGGATTGAGATTGAGATTGGGATTTGGATTGAAATTGGGTTTGGGATTGGGATTGGAATTGGAATTGGGATTGGGATTGAGATTAAGATTGGGATTTGGATTGAAATTGGGTTTGGGATTGGGATTGGAATAGGAATTGGGATTGGGATTGAGATTGGGATTTGGATTGAAATTGGGTTTGGGATTGGGATTGGAATTGGAATTGGGATTGGGATTGAGATTAAGATTGGGATTTGGATTGAAATTGGGTTTGGGATTGGGATTGGAATAGGAATTGGGATTGGGATTGAGATTGGGATTTGGATTGAAATTGGGTTTGGGATTGGGATTGGAATTGGAATTGGGATTGCGATTGGGATTGGGATTGGAAGTGGAATTGGGATTAGGATTCGGATTTTAATTGGGATTGGGATTTGGATTGGGATTGAGATTGAGCTTGGGATTGAGATTGGGCTTGGGATTGGAATTGAAATTGGAATTGGAATTGGAATTGAGATTGGGATTGGGCTTGGGATTGGGATTGAGATTAGGATTGGGATTGAGTTTTATATTGAGATTGGGATTGGGATTGGGATTGGAATTGGGATTGAGATTGGGATTGGGATTGGGATTTGGATTGAGATCGGGATTGGAATTGAGATCAGGATTAGGATTAGGATGTGGATTGGGATTAGGATTGGGATTTGTATTAGAAATGGAGTTGAGACTGAATTTGGAATTGGAGTAGAAATTAGGATCAGGATTGGAACAGGATTTAGATTTGAATTTAGGTTTTGCAGTGGCATTTGAATTGAAATTTGGTGATGGATCGGCAGCATGGCCTGACTGACACTTTTTGTTTGTTCGAGGAATAAATCCGCTGTTTTTATTAATTTGCAGTAAATCAAAGTGTGAAAACTGTGCAGTTGAGCAGTGAGGTGTTTTTTGATTAATTGCGCTATGGGTGATAGGGCCGATTATGTGTAAATGTTGTGTGGTTTTTCTGTGAAGATTTTGTGGTTCAAGAGAAGGAAAAACTTGTTTACAATACGGCATACGGCTGGGTAAAAATCTCAAAATCCACCATTACCATTATGTGATTGAGTTTTCCTTATATTTTGCAACACCTATGCTGCTGCTGCCAATTTTATTAAAATTTTAAAGACTGTTTTCTTTTGCATTAACCAAAAAAACTGCCGCGTTGTTATTATCCTGGTCTTCACGGCGGTTGTCGTAGTGGACCTGCCTCTGCAAATCTGAAGAAATTTGTATACTTTATAAAACAAATCACCCACACGTGTGCTAATCCCTGACAGTATATTTTTTTTGGTTTAAACCGATTTCAAATCATACATTTTATGTCGGTGTAAATTGCATCCACATCATGTGGCATGAAATTTTGCATTTCACTAAGATATACCACACACACGCGCATGCGTAGCACAGTGTGGTTTGAATCGGTCTCAAATCAGGATGTTAAACACTATTGTGTTCTACTGAAATAAGACATACCTACTTGTGGGTAGCCCCAACAGAAATTTCACTGTCTGTTAGTCTAAACCTGTACCAAATATAAATAAATTAATTGTGCTTCTCTGATCAGCTGACTGAACAAAAAATAAACCATGAATAGCCAAATTATGACGAGTATGAATTATAGGTATGATTGCATCACTTATCGAAGCGAATCCTCTTCCAACGTACCCTTTCCTACTCACAAAAACTCCTTTCCTGTGACCTTTGTGGAGATGCAGAGTTTAACACTGTTTTCGAACAGCAGAGTCCACGCTAAGGTCCTTTTTCTCGTCCTACCTGATTAACTAGAACGCCCCCTGTAGCCTTTCAGGTATTGGGCCACTGAAACCTGTAGAATGAGAATAGCCGGTCACTCCCTACCCACATTCAGTCGATTCACTGTGAAATTTTACTGATCCAAGATGGAGTGGAATTCAAATCAGGATTCAAATTGGCGATAGCTTTGAAATTAGAATTGGGATCGGAAATGAGACTGAAATTAGGTTTCGGATTGGGGTTGGAACTGGGATGTTCCCTTAACCCTTGAAATATAGTTTAATAACTTAAAACAACTCTTCATTATACATGTGCAGCGCCAAAGTACGTTGCGACCCGAGCAGCTTTTTAAGCCGGCCGTTGACTACCAGCGTTATGAACAGTAGTAAGTATGTCAAATAGTGAATAGGCTTAGTATGTAATTGACGCGTATCGTATACTTAAGTTGAATAATCTTTTGTTTCCAGGTTTATTTGTACCACAGTTCTGGGTCATAGTTTTACCTAAAGTAAGGGTGAGATCAAACATAAACCGGATAATTCATTTTTGGTCCACGCAAAAAACTCTTACTTCATCTGTTTATGTTACTGTTTATCGCTTGTTGGCCGTTATCTTCGAAAATTGGCGTTCAAAATTAATAGTAAGTAGTTGTTAGTGAATTTTAATGCGGCGGTATATTGACATGCACAGGCGATAGAAAAGTGATTAAGACATGTAAAATTTTATCAACTTCGAGAAAGCCATAACTTTACAAAAAATGAATAAATCGATGCAACAGGTTTCATTTTACAGGACACCTTTTCTAGTTTTTCAATATTATTCGCGTCGTACTTATTAGGTCCTTGAGAAATCCGGGTGGTATCCACTCCATCATCTTGTCTTTATTTATATGATACCCCTAAAACATCCGCGTTTCCCCTGTTTTTTCATGTTTGATTTTAAAACTTTGCAACATTTATGCATTTAAAGTTCAAAAAGTTACAAAAACAATATATTGTTTCAAATTAATTGACATAATGACTAAACTATCATTTACAATTTAATGGTTAATAATTAATCTTGTTGCAAAGGCTAGAGAAGCAAAACAAACACAGCTGCGAACGACGTTGACGTAGTACCGCTCTATATGCTGTTACAGCCATGTTGTCGATTGACCTCCACGGCATTTCTATACGCATTTACTGTATATTTCGCAAAACACGCAACGCAACTATGCTACACTAACGCCAGCCGGAAATTTTCTCAAAAAAAAAAAAAGACTTATAAATTCCGAATTATTGAACAAATTTTTATTTCAAATATCTCACGAGCGAAAATTTTGTCGTCCGATTTCGGTGGCTCCGATGTGTGGAAAGCAACTCTTCATGATATAATGCAAAAATGCTCAACTTAATTCATTTCCAAGCAATTTTCCAAAATTATTTCCAAATAATTTTTTTAATATATATTTGTACTATCCTGAAGAAAATCCCTATTTATCGACGAATTTTGCGATCACAGTTCTGAATTCTCAGTGCCGAAAGATTGTTTTTAGTTTCAAATGCTGTTACAAATTTTTGTGTATTAAAATTAATTTTAATATTTTATGGTAGTTAATACTTTGTTAATCTCACCTCATCAACATGTCAGTAATTTTATTCAAAACTTTGGATTCTATATGATTTTGAAGTTTGAGTGAATGCCCCAATTATTATGTCTCAATATTTTTTCGGTTCATTCAAGTGTTTGTCTCTTGATAAAATTTCAAAACATCTGCTCAAATCACTTTTTCTGCTGTGTTTTTCTTTGTTTGGTCTGTTAAAGTTGACTCTGCTTTAAATAATTTTAAGTCGTGATGAAGTTTAATTTTTTTACATCCTGTTGAGCAGAGTTTTATATTTCAGGCATACCTTTTTTATAGCAGTGCACCACCTGGCAGGTACTTAAATGTAAAAAGATGCGTTTGAAAGAAAATAAAAAAGACTCTTCAACTGCGTTCTGCCCGTTATACTCGATTTGCAAAGTGACGCTACGAACGATTTGGAATGTTCTTTCCAACAATGATTATTAGAATTAAACTTCATGAGGTTTCGCAATTTGTAGAAATATAAAACAGATTTTTCCTAAAAGTTATAATAATACAAGTATATTGCTTTGAAATTTTTGTTCGGAACAAGAACCGAATTCAATACACAATAAACAAACATATTTTACCATTTCAATTTTTATCTCTCAGCTACCATATTGAAGCATATAAAACCGCTGGTTCAAACTTTTCAGCAATCATTTGGCGGGAACAAAAATCCAAAATAAAAGCAAAAATGTCAAACGTTTTACGATTGTGACATTCCACGTCACAGTTTACAGCTTCATCATCCCCGAAGTTCCCTCTAATCACGTGCCAACCCGCAGCGGGTAACAGGTATTAAACTAAAGCTAAGCGCCCCCTCGCCAACCCCGCCTGTCTACCGGTGGGCCATAAATTCGGACCCATTATCTGTCGCCATTCCGGAAAAGTTGTGGGCCCCAGAGCGGGAGCCAGCGACACAACGGCTATCAATTTTATGTCGCTTTCACAGCCCCGCAATCAAGATGACCCGCTCCGAAAAGGGGTAAACATTAAAAATAATCTACGCCATTAAAAGACTGTTTGCTGGGTCACCCCCAGCATCAGCACAATTGAAATTACACCATCCGTGTGCTCGCCGGAGTAACAATAGACCGGCGCCCACCGCCATCTAGAGAATTTTCCTCCAAGAAGGATGGCCGGCTTTGAGTCATCATTTTCTCATTTCCTGCGCGACGGATTGCACGACCGGGTTTACCTTCTTGCTAGATTCGATCGAGCCAAGTTTATTATGCCTTCTCCGGCCCATAATAATGACGGGAAAATGTTCTCGAACAATGACGTCTTATGTGTGTGAGTGTGTTTATTTGTGTGCCGATAGAAGAAAACGAGATGCTCGATGAAATGGCAATAATGTAATCCTTCCTAGGCTGATCTACGAGGCGACGGCTATCGGTATCATGGGAAGCCGATCCGGAAACGAGGCAGAACTTTTCTCGTTATTGATTCCCTTCACCCTGCTGCCGAGTCATCAGCAGATTACTGGTGGAAACCATCTTTGTCACGACTGAGCGCTGTATCGTGTCGTGATGATAGAGCCATCATAAGGCTTTCTGTGTTGACCGTCCGTTGTGGAAACGCGAGGGAGACACTTGGAAAATTGAATTGTAACCTGGAAATAACTTTTTCTCCAACTCAATGTTTGTTTTACTTAAATTGAACATCAATTCGAGCTAATAAATCTGCGAAGAGGTGAAACCAAAAAATTCGCCATCAATCAATCTCTCTTCTCACTAAAATCTCGGCTTGGGCTTTTTTTTTTGTTTTTCTTTGTTGCCCTGATCGAATAGACGAGTTGATTGGCTTTGAAACGAGAGTTGGGAAAAGCGGCTGGGAAATTTATCCCACTGCGATTTCCCGGTGCGGTCAGTCAGTTCGGAGCAGACGAACTTCTCGGCTAAGCAGTCGGCTTCCGTAGCGGAAAGCTTTTTCTAATCTCGTCGGCCGCCGGTTGGCCGATGTGTCAAGCTTCACCGAAATTTAACCGGCATTGTTTCCAGCTTCATTTGACACAGAGGACAAGTGAAAACAGTTGATAGAGAGGAGGGTACAAGGGGTTAAGGCGGTTATTTCGCTTGAAAAATGTTTGACAATCCTGGGATTTGTTGCGATGAAAGAATAACAGAGAAGGGGAGGACATTTTCGAAATAGTTGTGTGTTGTTTTTTTTTTTGTTCGTTACTGTTGTCCGCTTTTATATCTGGGAGGTAGGAAATTAACTGCATCGTGGGAGGGAGCGGAGTGGGACGAACCCTGATTGATGGGATGAATCGAATGCAATTTCAACTTTTCGGCGAAAGCTTCGCTGATTGTTCGAGGAATTATTGCTGGGAATGATTGCAGGAAGAATAACGCTCTATCAAATGGATTATTGACGTCAGGCGAGCCAATTTATCGACGCGACATTTTATAGTTGCCAAGATTGATCGCTCTCAGCTATTAGGATTTAATGAATGCTGTTTCATCTGTTTCAACACATCGTTGTGTTGAATATTTAACCCAGTAAAAATTGATTTTTTGTTTTCGATTTTCCTTTACTGAAACAAAACGTCATGCTATTCAGTTTGTACAAGTCGTTGACAGGCAGAAATTCTAAAATCCAGTTGTAAATTAATAAAAATTTAACACTAAAACCGAATCAGATAAGCAGCTCCCGTGTAACCCTGACCTAATCCGTCTTGTAACCCGGTTGTAAAGCTTTATTATCTGCAGATTTGCGACTCTCTAAACTGTCGCAAATATTGTCTGCATGCGTCGCCTTGCCGCACTGCAGACGGCAAAGAAAACCCGAGTCCCTTCTCTTACTGGCCCCGGTGCGGTCGTAATTATCCTCTGGAATGGAAATAACTCCAGTGCTAGCTAGGGTACGAAGATGTACAATCCTGTGGCAACCGGCAGCAGCTTCTTTTCCAGCGTCACTTAATGGTTATTCATAGCGCACACAATTTAACCGCGAACCACCGCTCCGGGAGCGTAAATAACAATCAGGCACGATTCACTCTTAGAACCATTGCTCTGCACTGCTTCGTATAATCATTCTTCACTCGTGTACACCCGCGAAACGTGTCAACGTTGGGGAAAAAAATGCTAAAGAAAAACCATTATCGAAAATTCTCATGCAGAAAGTGTCGTCACCTGAAAAATACGCGGGAAAAAAAGACGTTTCCCGTTCCGTCCCACGAAATAAAAGATAATCGCTAGTTGACATCGGCATAAGGATCCCTCTCGAAAGGTGGGGAATGTTTTTAGCTTTAAGTGACTCAGTTTAGGAGTAAAGGGATTAACAATTTCAAATACGCTTGGCCACTGCTCGGAACGCTATCGCTAGGACACATCTTTTGGTTGATTTTTTTTTTCTCCTCTGTTCTCCCGTATACTTTCAGGTCAATTGTTCCAGAAGTTACCGAACGTGCGACCACTTTGGTTGATGGTCAATTTAATCCTTTCACTTTGCCATTTTTATTCCGACGGAAATTACCCTGCATCGTTTGTTCGAAGTCGGTCGTTTTTGTTTTCATTTGACCTTACGTGAGCGAATTCACAGCAACAAGGAACGAGAAAAGATCGCTTATCGTTAGAACTCGGAAGATGTCCGGGCTGAAATCTAAGGTAGCAATCTCACGGACTGCCATAATGGTAATAACTGCGGTATAATTGGGCTGTTTGCAAAACGGGTTTGTTCTTTCGTTTAAGAAAAGAGGGTTTCTATTTACCGTTCGTTTAGGTTTCTAAATCGTGCAATGGCAGCTGTAATTACCTGTAAGAAAAAGAAGAAGAATAAAAACGGTTAGGTTTCAGTTTTCAATGTTTCGATAGCAGAGTGTATTGACCCGAAATTGGTGCCATCGCACTCAAGCTGAGTGTTATTTTGAAGAACAATAATTGGCTATTGAGAGGTGCTCAAAAGCCGATGCCCGAGTAGGCAAAAAATACGAAAAAAAATCATTGAACTACTCATAATTTAGAAACTAAATCTTTGATATTTTTTTCGTAGAACTACGTCAAATATCACAAGAATTCTGGATCCTGGCAAGCCCGTCTAACTTTCAGTGTGGAAACAGTTTTCCACTGTGTTGTCAGAGTGCCTCTTATCCATTTAACTCATTTCAACATAAGGATTTTAAATTGAACAACAAACTGTCCTTTTCAGGACAAACAAATAAATGATTGAAGATTTAGTATTTTCTAACAAAATTTTGCGCTGTAATTGTTATTTCCTTCCCTATGCACTCTGACCGTCCGAACTTGTTTGCAAGGCATAGTGTTTGTTCCATTCCTGTTCACTGATACCTCTATAGAAATTAAAACTTTGTAGTACTTTCACTCCTCGTTCGCACAAAATTTCAAAAATATTCATTACACTTCAATCAAAATGTTGAAACGCGTCGATTCGACTAAACAGCAGTAATTCGAATTCCATCCGCATGTCTGTCACCGGTCAGCAAGAACAGAATTTTGTTGACAACCAGCCGCACAGCTGCAATATGCAACACACAATAGCTTAATAAACTGTTACGTTACTGAGACTGCTCAGACTCTTCTACTATCTGCTTCCATCCAACACTAAACGGAGAAATCACTTGTCATACTAAGTCGCAACACGGGTTACATTGTTGCGTGTTTGAGAGCTCTATCGGTTAATAATCTGCTGGTTGCTAACATAAACTGAGGTGCTGAGGTAAAGCTAGTTACAAAACGAGTGTGGCCTCCTACTCTGACAGCACTCTTAGGGCGGGTCCGCTTTTGGCTTAAACAAATCCTTTTTTTAGCGAGTGGAGGGACAATAGACTGTCCTTCTTAGGACAATCTGTTGAGTTATTGAAGATTACACATTATGCCTAAAGGTTTAGCGCTAGAATTGAAAGTTGACTGTTAAAACTTGTTTGCAAAGCATATTGTTTCTTACATCGCCGTATTTTTATGTGCAGAATAACTTCACTAGCTCTTCACATTTTGAAAATATTGTATCAATGCATGCAAATGCGATATATTAAATCTACCTTTAGACATATCTGAATCTTCTGCAAATTTTACAATTACAATATTTTTGACATTTTCAGCAATTGCAGTGTTTTAAACATTTATGACAATTTTGAACTTTTTGAAATTTCTGACATTTTTGATATTTTTGAAATCTTTGACATTTTTGACATACAGTCAGGTTTTTCACGCGAGAGATGCAAACCTCATGAAAAAACCACTTTGATATAAAAATCCGCGTAAAAAAACGCGTTAATTCAAAAAATAAACCACCACGAAAGACCTTAGAAAAAACTCGAGACGAACTACGACAGTGGTTCCCAACCGCGGCCGCGAAGCTCTTGGTAAATTTGGTAGGTAACTAAAATTCATTCTGGCTGTCTCTGTGAAGGCGGATCTTGAACTCTTCTGCATATAAGGACCAAGGCGTGACACTAATTGGACTTGCAGGACGATATGAGACTGAAAAACGCAGCCGATAATTGCAAATCTTGTATTTTTCTTGTAATTCTTTTGGGGGGCTGCGGTGTTCTCTGTGCTTGGCAAAAGCCAAAAAGGTTGGGAATCACTGCTCTACGACTAGCATTGAAAATTGTCAACTTTGACGGTCATTTCGGATATTTCGGAGGCCGGAAAGTTTTCATTTTACTAAGTGTTTTAAAAAAGTTTTCAATCAGCGTGATATCGCGGAAAAAAACCGCGTTACAGGTCGGACTCGATTATATAGAGACTCCATTATATATTGACTCGATAATTTTTTTTCCTGTTGGGTACATTTTCCACTGCGACCAGTAATTTGATCTATTGTGGCGGGCTGACTCGATTATATATGATTCGATTATATATAATTTAGGATTCGATTATATAAAGAAGCAAAATATCGTAAGAGAATATCTACAAAATACGTAACGCTTGATAAAATAGGAAAAAAATAGGAAAAAAATTAAAAATTGAAAAAAAAAATTTCAAAATTGTTTAAAAAAATTTGTAAATAAAAAAACAAAAATTACTTAAACAAAAATACCTGGATAAACATCATTTCAAAAATGAAAAAAAAATTTAAAAAAATTTAAAAAGAAATCAATTTTAAAAATTTGAGAAATTTAATACAAACAATACATATATTTTTACATTTTTTTTTTTAATAACTTTTTTTTTCATTTGACTGCACTTTCATCAAGAATAACTACAAGATATGTATTTCTTTTGTAATAAATGTATTTTCTGACTTTAATGATGAATTTAATGGATGAATCAAAAATAAAATTCTTCTTATTTATTCAAAGACAACAAATCATTTATGAAAAATTAGTATAAAAATTTTTTTTTTCTCTGATTCTATTATATATTAAATTCGATTATATATAGTTAAAAAAAATCGGAGACTATATATAATCGAGTCCGACCTGTAATTCCAAGATCCGCGTAAGAAATCCCGACCTTATTTGACATATTTAAAATTTTTAGCATTTTACATATTCTTAACGTTCTGGTTTTGATATTTTTAACATTACCAACATTTTTCACATTTTTTACGCTCTTAAAACATTTGACATTTTTGACATATTTGAAATTAATTACATTTATGACATTTATGGCAATTATCAACATTTTTGATATATTCAACATTATGAAATTTTTCAACATTTTTCTATAAGTTAGATTCTATCTTAGCATAGAAGTGTCATAAAAAAGCCCAAGAAAACGTTATTAAGTTCACCAACGAACCATGCTTTTGTTTAACCTTTTGATGGCTATAACAACCAATCGTAAATCTTTGTACGCTGAATGAAAAATGGTACAACTTTATATCCCCTGAGGAAGGCCATGTCTAAAGGCCGAAACGTCGAATATGAAATATAGTTGCGGTTAGATCCACCGTTAAGACTGAAAAAAGCCGTATTTTCCTTATAATTTTCACCTTTTTCAACATATTCAACATTTTCGGCACTTTAAAATGTTTTACTGGTATGGCATTCACGACATGTATGGCATATATGACATATATGACATTTATGGCATAGATAGCATTTATAACATTTAGGCGGCATCCATAAATTACGTAACGCTCATAGGGGGAGGGAGAGTATCCATGAGAGTTACGGTGTGTTACACAAGGGAGGGGGAGGTGAGTTCAGCCTTACGTAACAAAAAATCTCTAGAGAGACTCTCCAATTTTTTTATCATTTTTATCAAGCAAAACCTTCTACAGCGTTACCAAATTTTCATGCGGGGTAGGTGTTTGCGTTACGTTTCGTTACATATGAGGGAATGGATGACAAAAAATTGGGTTTTTTGCGTTACGTAATTTATGGATGTCACCTTACAACATATATGACATAAATGACATTAATGATATTTATGACACTTATGACATTTATGACATTTATGACATTTATATGACATTTATGACATTTATGACATTTATGACATTAATGACATTTATGACATTTATGACATTTATGACATTTATGACATTTATAACATTTATGACATTTATGACATTTATGACATTTAAGACATTTAAGACATTTATGACATTTATGACATTTATGACATTAATGACATTTATGACATTTATGACATTTATGACATTTATGACATTTATGACATTTATGACATTTATGACATTTATGACATTTATGACATTTATGACATTTATGACATTTATGACATTTATGACATTTATGACATTTATGACATTTATGTTATTTATGACATTTATGACATTTATGACATTTTTGACATTTATGACATTTATGACATTTATGACATTTATGACATTTATGACATTTATGACATTTATGACATTTATGACATTTATGACATTTATGACATTTATGACATTTATGACATTTATGACATTTATGATATTTATGACATTTATAACATTTATGACATTTATGACATTTATGACATTTATGACATTTATGACATTTATGACATTTATGACATTTATGACATTTATGACATTTATGACATTTATGACATTTATGACATTTATGACATTTATGACATTTATGACATTTATGACATTTATGACATTTATGACATTTATGACATTTATGACATTTATGACATTTATGACATTTATGACATTTATTAAATTTATGACATTTATGACATTTATGACATTTATGACATTTATGACATTTATGACATTTATGACATTTATGACATTTATGACATTTATGACATTTATGACATTTATGACATTTATGACATATATGACATTTATGACATTTATGACATTTATGACATTTATGACATTTATGACATTTATGACATTTATGACATATATGACATTTATGACATTTATGACATTTATGACATTTATGACATTTATGACATTTATGACATTTATGACATATATGACATTTATGACATTTATGACATTTATGACATTTATGACATTTATGACATTTATGACATTTATGACATTTATGACATTTATGACATTTATGACATTTATGACATTTATGACATTTATGACATTTATGACATTTATGACATTTATGACATTTATGACATATATGACATTAATGACATATATGACTATCATGACATTATTGACATTTATGACATCTATGACATTTATGACATTTATAACATTTATGACATTTATGACATTTATGACATTTATGACATCTATGACATTTATGACATTTATGACATCTATGACATTTATGACATTTATGACATTTATGACATTTATGACATTTATGACATTTATGACATTTATGACATTTATGACATTTATGACATTTATGACATTTATGATATTTATGACATATATGATAGTTATGACATTTTTGACATTTATGGCAGTTATGACATTCAAGACATTTATGATCTGTCTGTCTGTCTGTCTGTCTGTCTGTCTGTCTGTCTGTCTGTCTGTCTGTCTGTCTGTCTGTCTGTCTGTCTGTCTGTCTGTCTGTCTGTCTGTCTGTCTGTCTGTCTGTCTGTCTGTCTGTCTGTCTGTCTGTCTGTCTGTCTGTCTGTCTGTCTGTCTGTCTGTCTGTCTGTCTGTCTGTCTGTCTGTCTGTCTGTCTGTCTGTCTGTCTGTCTGTCTGTCTGTCTGTCTGTCTGTCTGTCTGTCTGTCTGTCTGTCTGTCTGTCTGTCTGTCTGTCTGTCTGTCTGTCTGTCTGTCTGTCTGTCTGTCTGTCTGTCTGTCTGTCTGTCTGTCTGTCTGTCTGTCTGTCTGTCTGTCTGTCTGTCTGTCTGTCTGTCTGTCTGTCTGTCTGTCTGTCTGTCTGTCTGTCTGTCTGTCTGTCTGTCTGTCTGTCTGTCTGTCTGTCTGTCTGTCTGTCTGTCTGTCTGTCTGTCTGTCTGTCTGTCTGTCTGTCTGTCTGTCTGTCTGTCTGTCTGTCTGTCTGTCTGTCTGTCTGTCTGTCTGTCTGTCTGTCTGTCTGTCTGTCTGTCTGTCTGTCTGTCTGTCTGTCTGTCTGTCTGTCTGTCTGTCTGTCTGTCTGTCTGTCTGTCTGTCTGTCTGTCTGTCTGTCTGTCTGTCTGTCTGTCTGTCTGTCTGTCTGTCTGTCTGTCTGTCGAAGGCGTGATCCCAGGAATTTTTCGTCTCAGAAAACCTCCCGGTGTCGGCTATGATTGAATCTAGACTAGTTGGGTTGGTTGTGACTGGATCATGCCACCCCATAACACCTATGTCGGCATTGGGATTCGAACCCAGGCGTCGAGCGTGGTTGGCGGAGACATTACCTACTACGCTATGCCCCTGCCTAGCATCAAATTATAGATAATTATGTCTGTTTAAGGACAAATACCAAAGAATACTTTTAAATGCAAAATTATACAAACATAATAGGGTATCGAACGTCTTCGTCAGTGGTTTCCTCTTTTCTGGCAGTTTTTTTGCAGCCTTCTTATGCAAAAGGGGGCCGAAAAAAACCACTAACGAAGACGTTCGATACCCTATTATATTTTTAAATTTGATTGACTTATATATAGTAAACATATTTTTAAGAACTTCTTCTTTTGTAAAGTAAAATGTGTCCTTAAAAATTAAACCAAGAGATATTTTTTATGGTTGCCCCAAAAAGAAAGACAAATATTTGAAAAGGGTGTATTTTTTATGGAAAACTTCAATTACTTTGAATAGGATTGATTTATTAATATATTTCTAAAAGTTCTAAAAATATTCCGAAAACGGTTGAACATTTTTCCGAATGTTTTGGATTAAAGTCAAGTTTCAACAAAAAAATAATTTGAGGGGAATGTTGTGTATCTATTTTTAATTTTTTTCAAATTAAATTCGCAATAACTTGAAAACGGATTCATTTACGAAGTTATTCATTATAAGCTTTTCAATTTGAAATGGCTGTTTCAATTGTTTAAAATTATTGAAATACAAATGTGAAATTGAAAAATGTCAAAAATGAAAAATTGTAAAATTTCACTCGAATCAGAAATGGTTGATATTTGATCATTAATTATTTGGCATGGAAACGTTAAATTTATTCAATTGATATTTTGAATAGTTTTCGGTATTTCAAACCAGATAAATTGCGCAGGTATATTTCTTCGTAAAACATTTTATCTGCTTTTCGCTTATTCTCAATAGAATCATCTATTTAATCACCTGATTTGACAGCAAAAACAACCTCTACAACTACCAATAAAATACCAAGAAACCAAGCGCTGTGAAATACGTTCCTATTTGTTTCGGAATTGAAACATCACGAACCAGTGGAAGTCGAATCATTTGTCAAACTCACTGTCTGCTGGTCCCAAATGGCACGTGCCGGTGAAGACAACATCCAGAATTCAACCATCAGTCAAAGCACGCAACGTAATGTTTAATCCACCCCGATATGGGTCAGTCAGAGATTTCCACGAGTAGCTACGGAGCGAGCGGACGAGGTATGGCTTTTCATCCAGAACATTTTCTGCATGAGATGGAAAATTGAAATCCACCTGGGTAGAACCTTTTCCGTAGCCCAGATGAGCATCGGCGCGTTCTTCCATCAATACCATGATCGACCGAGTTTCGACCGAAGCCTGAAAATAGTTTCAATGGGAATTAGGTGCCAGGAGTTGGGGGAATCTCTCTTCCAGAGTGGGTACAATGTGCTATCGATTTGTTCTAGCTCTTCTACCGCCCGTTGGCAGCTGTTGTGTGTCACCATTTTGCCCACTTCAAGACGGAAGTGGAGAAGGACAAAACTTTTACCGAAACTGGCACTTATGTTCCCACCGAAAGAGTGTCGTGTCGGTGCGGTACAGCAACAGTAGCGCTTGTCACTGGAGTTCAACACGAGATGGCGAGGACCGCGAATGTGACTGGAAACCGAGATGGGAAAAAGTAGTGTGCAATTCGGTAGTGCATCGATAGACGCTCTGGGGTCGGGCAGTTGTATTTTTTTTTATTTTACAAATTCATGAGCTTTTATCACCACTCAAGAATCGGTCTCTTCTCCAGTACTTCGGTTCCGGCTATGACCGCAGCATGCATTCCCTCTCGCAACTACTGTGTTATAGGTTCAATTGAACCAATGAAATCGCAAATCCGAATCGAATGTGGGTGGAAAAATTGCGGCACGGCTGCAGTTGACTTTGTAGCCCTTGCGGTATATGTGACCAAATCAGTAATGAATGAAACATGGCTTTACTTTGTAGGAGTGTGTGAAAGCAGTGACAGTTGGTCTGAAACATTGTAGCTGTGGTCAGTCTGATTAGCAGAGTTTAACCGCAATGTTGCGTTAGTTCATGGTTTTGTTGCAATTCAATAGGCTTTTATTACGATTTGTTGTTTGCGTGACGAATTAAAATTTGTGGGGCCCTGACTCTGATACAGTTTATAACGTGAGACCTTAAATATAAGCTAAAACTCTTAGATAAGATTGCTTTGCACGTAATACAATTCAATGAATTACGAAATAAGTACACTCAAAACAATTTCAAAACACTTCTCTTTCAGAACGATAGAATTATTACGATTTTCTCTCACCCTCTCACCACATTCTAATTGAAATCAAAAAATCGTTTAATTTCATTGCAATGCACTGATTACCCACCCCAAGCGAGGCACAATCGCACTCATTACACCACACGGAACCATCATCAAGGTATGGCCGCTTCAAAACAGTAAGTCTCATATCCGTGAAGCCGAGTCGAATCGAATGGTAGAGAAGCACAACACAAACATATATTTAGGTGCCAACCTTAGCTCCCATCACACGGAGCATTGCTTCAAGCGTTTAGCTGTGGCTTCACCACTTGGCACTACTTTACGACCGGAATATTTAGCGATAATCCAGCTTTGTCTGTGGAGCAAAATCACTGCGGCAAAAAGCCTTTTCTCTCTCTCTTTGCGGCGGCGGCTTCACTGACATTTTACCGGCAGCAGCAGGGTCACAGTCGGTCACATACAGGAAACGAAACAAACCGTACCGCGGAGTGCCTTACTTCACGTGCGTTGTTCTTCGTTCGCTCGCACACAACCAGATCGCATGTTGGGAAAGGTTGCAGATTTTCTACCTCATACGCCACCCGGTTTCTAGTCTTCATAGTCAGTGGTGGGTGCATGTCTCCAGTTCCATTTGGCGGGCTGACATGACTTTGACATGTTAATGTTCACATTCGCACGTACAATGGCAACCAAGCACACGTCCCCGGTTCCGGTGGCTACTCCGGCAAGCGGAACTGCTGATGTTGAAATCGTGACTGTGGGCTTTTCAGGCTGCTTGATTTGCACTGCAGAGGCACGAATCGGATATAAAAAGCAGTGAAAGGATGTTTTGTTGACGTGAATAATTGAAATTGTTGACTGATATGTGATCAAATCTGTCACTAATTTGATTCATGAATCTCGGAAAAATGTGTCAAAAAGTTCAAACTGTTGAACGATTATTTACTAACAAGCGTAAAGTTTCAATCTTGTTTACTTTTTTTAATTGGATATATTTATTCTGCATGATTAGCGGAAACTATGCTTTTTTACTGTCACTAGCAATGATTCTACAGTTTTGTTTTGAGTTGAACACCTGACAGGTTGTGATATGTACACACGCCTTCCAAAGAAGTTTGTAGAAGATCTGCAAAGTATGTTAGTATTAACTCCTTAACTTCAGATGGTTCCAATTTAGTTACCTAAATATAATTAAATTATGCTATAGGAGTTTCAACATGCAACGAGAAAAGTATCGCAATTCTCAGATGATAACTGTTCAATTTCACTTATCCTTCGTATTCTTGCATTAAACTTGTTCATCGTCACATGGTAATGTTAAAACTTGATAGCAAAGAGCCAGAACAAAATTTTATTGGTTCCATTTGAGGTCTCAAAACTCATAAACTTATCGGTAGTCAATTGCTAGTGACTCCGTTTGGCGCAATGCATTTCAAATATGAATGTTTGCAACCTTGATCCATGAATATCGTGTGCATCCGCTTTCGACCACACGGCTCTCGTTCTAATCTGAGCTGTGATAAAAATCAACACCACGTTATATAGAAAAACATGTTTTTTAATAAATATAGATAGACGTTTAGTGAAAGTAAGTATTAGAAAGCTAGAATAAGATGTATAGAAGGCATTCGATAGCTGTTTTCTTGGTTAATGAGCAAAGTATTCGGGAAATTTAGATTTTGCTACCACTTGAAAAGTGCCATCTCTTGCCAAAAGGTTCCGAACCAACTAATCGCGAGTTAGAACCTTGTTTGTTCGTCAGCTTTTTCATTACCATCAATGCCGCAGTGCTCTTAAACCCAGAACAAGTTGACAGAGTTCATCAGTGCTGATAAAAGTAATTTTCCCCAGCATAATTCTTCGAAAATTACAGCCAATCATTTTCAATTTTCACTTCCAATGATCGCAGCACTCTTTCAGATACACTAGATTTTCGTCCTAGTAACGTGCTGTTATACTCAGATGAAATAGATCACGCGCATCGTTCACGGTTACGGCATAAAATTTGACGACAAATCCAACCAAATGATCTTCACTTCAAAGCGAAAAAGAAAAACAAACAGTCCACTCAACCAAAATGAACCTGACCGAAACACTTTTTCACTGACACTGACCGATGCCTTGACAATCTTCGTTAACTGATAAACTGATTTTGTTGTTTTGCTTTCATCGCATGAAATATAATGAGGTGTTTTGACAGTTCACTTCCATGCAAAAAGCGGGAAGGGAGAACTCTGAAAGGATTGTAAAAAAATAACGTTTATGGATGCTTTTTTCACTTTCACTCAAGAGTGTCAACAAATATCAACCCTGGAGTTCATACTACACAGTCTTCTCAGTCAGAGAAAGCACTCCCAGACAATTTTCGATGTACATTCGAAAGCCTTTAATGCCACTTGATTATCTTGATTATTGATTATAAGAAAATGCAAACATTCGCATGTTTATAATTTATTTTCAGGTAAAAGTTGACACGTTCGAGTAGAGCGTCAATCTCTATTCAGGATACTGTTGGCCGCTTTCTTCCCGCACCAGTTTCCGAACCGTTTTTGAACCGCTCGTGAAGTATACCAATGGCTCCATTCTGATACTACAGGTTCAATAGAGTAATTCTTGGCAAGCGTTTTGTGTAGTTTAGCAACCGTAGGTGTATTTTTTTGTTTTATTTTGTTTTATTTTTTTTATTTCGTTTTATTTTGTTTTATTTTTTTTTATTTTTTTTTTATTTTTTCTTGTTTTTTTATTTTTTTTCAATTGTACTCAGTGAGTGCTTTCCTGTACGAAGCCCAATCTGAAGTATGTTTTGCTTTGAGTACATTCCAGGTGTTCACTCTGCGATTGGTCGGTACTGTTTTGCTTGGTGCTCCTGTTGTCCTCTCGGTTGATGAGGCGATGTCTTAATTTTTCGGATAATCGTTCAGTTTTGAATTGGTGATAGGGGATTGCCCATAACTGTGCCAAATTTTTGTTTCCAATACCGTTCATCAAATTTGAAGAAGCTGGCGTCGAAACAGGTATAAGTAGGTAAATGTTTGTAGCGTATGGTCTTAATTGGTCCCAGCAACAAATCATGTCATGGCATTCTAAGTTTTTGGGAATACATGTGAACAGAAAAACTACATTCAACGAAATTATCGACTACCCAACCGGTAACGTGATCGTTAATGAAGTCGCAAATCTCGAAAAAATCTTCAATATTATATGCACCGTCAATAGAATTTTGAATGATTTTGCCTACGGACTTTAAAAATTCATAAGATGGTGACATCATATTAGGTACTACCGGTTCAATGATGGCAATTTGGTCACAGGTTGCTTTCAAACACGTTTATTTTTCGTCTAGACCAACGTTTCGAAGATATATTTCCTCGTCATCGGGGTAACTACAATTGATGAGCTCAAAACACAGTATTTTCCAACACATATCATACACTTTTTAAGCCGTCGGAGAAATGTTGCGTCAACACGGAAGAAAGTGTTGCGATACAGAGATAGAGTGTGCTAGAGACTGCGGTAGTACCCTGTTTAGCGTGTAAGAGATCGTAGCATGCCGGAGTGAGCAATGCTTAAATTATTCGTGTCCGTTCTATAGTTTACTGCGGATCTCTCACATGCGATGTGGCACATTTCTAATATCTTTAGTGCATGAGTCCTGTCGTCCGAAGTTAATATTTTGTTATTGGCTATGTCAAAACTATGATTTTCATCTCTCCGAATAATAAAAAGAGGCTGTTCATATATCACGTGGACACTTACGGAGGAAGAAGAAAATAGGAAAATGTCCCCGATCTTTATTATTTTTCGAGAATTTTTATGGACGTTTATTCACGGAGGAAGAGAGGATTATCTTAAAGCACCCAAAATATGTCAACGTAGTATATGGATAGCCCCTCATGGAATTTAAAAAATGCACAAGTCTCGGAAATAGTTAATTCACCAAAGCCTTTGAAAATTCGAAGTGGCGGCTCGAAGTCGGCTTCAGCATCGTTTCGCCTTAACTTCAAGTTTTGCCTTTCTCCTAGAAAGGTATAGCAATCACTTACAAAACCGATGATATTAAAGTGCTCGAAAGGGCCGAAAAGCATATATCACTCGACTCAGTTCGACGAGCTGAGCATTTTCGGTTTGTGTGTGTGTGTGTGTGTGTGTGTGTGTGTGTGTGTGTGTGTGTGTGTGTGTGTGTATATGTGTGTATGTATGTGCAGATTTTTATTCTCACTCACTTTTCTCAGAAATGGCTAGACCAATTTTCATGAAATTAATTGCAAATGATAGGTCCAGTTGCTTCATAAGCCACTTTCAAATTTCATTATAATCGGATTTTTAGTTTAGAAGTTGTGTATCAAAAAGTAAAAATAACGAAACAACATTATCTCAGGAACTGCACAACCGATTTGAACAGAATCGGTTTTAAATGAACGGGCTACCTAATAAACCCCTAACTTTTGAATCTTTTAAAGATTGGACATGTGGTTCAAAAGTTATGGAAAGAAATGTGTTCTGGAGACTGTTTAATCTCACTGATGTTTCACAGAGATTGCTGGCCCGATTTTCATAAAATCAGTGTCGAATGGAAGGTCTAGTTGTCCCATAAGACTCTATTGATTTGTTTTGCAATCGGACTTTTACTTTGCCTGTTATGTTTGAAAATGTGAAATCTAGCTATGAAAAGAAACATATTCCGAAGAATACATAAACTCACTCACTTTTCTCATAGATGGCTGAACCGATTTTCACAAAATTATCGTCAAATATAAGGTCTAGCTGCCTCATAACATCCTATTGAATTTCATTGTAATCGGACTGTTACTTTGTCTGTAATGTATCAAAATGTGAAAATCACGAAACTTCTGAGAGAGCGATAGAGAGAGAGACATAGAGAGAGGGAGAAAAAGAGAGAGAAAGAGAGAGAGAGAGAAAGAGAGAGAGAGAGAGAGAGAAAGATAGAGAGAGAGAGAGAGAGAGAGAAAGAAAGAGAAAGCGAGAGAAAGAGAGAGAGAGTTTTACCTTAAATCCAGCATTTGTAATGCGACCCATAATTTTGAATTTTTTACTCCTTTTCAATCAGGAAAAATAGGCCAGTACAGAGAGCACGGCACTTTTATGATGGAAAAGTCAACGTAACGGCCTAACGAACAAAATTGCTATTTTCGCTTTAAGCTTTAAAATAGTGACTCAAGTGACCATTTTATTGTAAAACAGAGACTTATGTGATTTTTTTTGTTAGTGACTAGGCTCAAAATAAAGATGAAATTTCTAATAAGTGACTCGCTACTTGCTCCTTTCATTCAATTTATATGACATATTTTGTGTCTGTATTCATGATTACCTACAAATGTAGGCTTTTTAAAACCCCAAGCGAACTATACAGACACTCGTGAAGCTGTGTCAAGGGTTGTCGACCAAAACGTTTACTCATATATTTGATTTTAAAATACAGGTTTAACACCCTCTTGTAGCATGGGCCCTTGTAGCTGTAATAAAGTTATTTCCTTGTTTTATTATAGCCATTAAGATTTATCCTACTTAACAGTAGAATTGCAGCGATGTCGAGGGTATAAAAAACGTTTAATGTAAGTTGGGCAGCACGATACGATGTGTCATTTCGTTGTGTGGCTGAGAGCTCCAACGATCCAGTTCTACTGTTAGCTTATACGAAATGAGATTCAAATTCCGACATTTGCCTGATTCACAAAATTACATCTCTTTGCGTCTTGCGACTGTCTAATACGACTTCACAACAGCAATTCTACCTCCATTCTCATGTACGCCACCAGTCAATGTCAGCACGAACAGAATTTTTAAGTCCTCCAGTCGCACAAATGCTATATGCAACACGCAGCCGTGTAATAAGTTGATGCGTGGCTGAGAGTGTTGCATTCTTGCTTGCTGCTTCCATCCGACATGAGAAGAATTTGGTTGTTTTCCTTCCAAGCTGCAAAACGATACAACGATAGAGCTTCTTGCGAAACTGGAGAAATGATGTTACTCAAAAAAGGCAAAGCTATTTACATCATGAATCTAATTACAAAAACATGGTGAACAGAAAGCGGGCTTGAGGTTGGTTAGCCACCGCTTATTAATTGATTTTCTGTTGTTGTTTTTTCACTGATTCGAAAAGTTTCGCTAATTATTATATCAGAAGCTTGGGGTAAATTCCACCCATCGATTAAGACATTAGGATTCAAGATCTGTTCAGTGAACTTTACAATGAATGAATAAGGAACGACACATGCCATTCTTTACAATACTATTCTGTTCTCAGCTAGGAAAAAAAACTGATGATTGGTTGAATGCTGTAAAACTGAACCAAAAATGATTGGTTTACATCTCGATTTAATATCGATTTTTTGAAAACAAATGCTTATTATTATACCATAAGTTTAGAAAAACCTTCACCTTTCGATAAAGACTAGTATCTCTCATCCAGAATTAGAGTCGAGATGGCTCTTACTTTTCTGTTTGTTTGTTAAAAACTGCGTAGAGTGAACAAGTACAGAACAATTTCGGGGCTTGTATAATTTTAAACCTTCCGATGCAGCAAGCTCGATAATGTTTGGGTGTTCAAAATGGGTAAAAAGCTGTTAGTTGAAAACTATCCAGGGATAATATACTTTTGTCCTGCCTCTAAAGTGACTGAGATAGTAGTTGGTGATACATTTCAACACAGCAACATAGATTTCTGATTGGCAGATCATTTGGCACTATCCTCTATGTGTTTTGAGCGAATATTTCGAGGCTTTCAAGGAAATATAATTGATACCGATCTAAAGGCTGCTTTTGATTGTATAGACCTCAACACAACTCTCAATGAAAACTTACTAAAAACAGAGAACATTACAAGCCAGAATTGAAGCATCTTTATCCCAAGAATTTAACCCTTGGGGTACCCCAAGGTAGCAATATTAGGCCCATTCTGTTCATGTTATTCTTTAACGATGCTGCGAATCTATCAAACGGAAGTTTCAACCTCGTGTATGCTGATGATTTCAAAATGTATACACACTACTGTCGGTACCCGGATAACTGTCCCATAATAAAAAACAACATGTTGAGAAAACGGCGATTTAATATTATCCGTGAATTTTCGGATTTCCAGCTAATTTAAGCAATTACATCCAGAACCAATGACCATGGTAGCACAAGTTTATCGTTGAGAACAAAAAAACCATGGGTGGAATTGGTTTTACGTTATGTAACTTGAAAGAAAGACAAAATGGGACGAAATATGCGAGTACATTTCAAAAGTACTCGCATATTTTGTCCCATCACATATAAATTCAACCAGCAACTGGCAGTATCATTGGCAACGTAGATTGTACTACAGAAAAACAACATTAGTCTAGTTAATTAAATGACATACTTCTATATACCTAAAATAATCTGATATACACTAATCTGGAGCAAAATTATATGTTCGCAGTTTGTACCACTATGCAGTGGGACTGTAATGCGGGTACTTTCAATATGGGACAAACACAACTTGGTATTATTTCCATGTTTTTCCATACAAAAGTATCAATTTTATTTTTTTCCGGAAAATATGATAACAATTAAGTCGATTCCCGAAGATAACTCAAAAGTGACCAAACACAGTATGGGACAGTTATGCGGGTACCGGCAGTCTAGCTGTTTGCAACATTTTGCAGTATCGTCTGGCCCAATTTGCTACGCAGTGTAATGTCAACCGAAAGAGGTGTTGAAAAGTACAGAACCATCTTGTTTCATCAGTAATTTGTAATTGATGAAGTAAACTGGCAGCTAGGATTTATGTTAAAAATCGCCCAGGAGTTTGATAATCCGCTATGCTTTCGAACATTATATTTTCGTTGACACGGTCTCACTTGGAGTCCTCTGCTGTCATTTGGGGACCGTAGCACACAATTTGTATCAGGAGAATTGAAAACATTCAACGGAAGTTTGTTTGTTTCCCCCTTAGGAATCGACAATGGCGACGATTGGTCTAACGAAGTTGGAGAAAAGACGGAAAGTTTTGAAAGTTGTTTTTGCTGCCAAACTCCGTCCATCTGAGACTGAATGTAGTTCACCGTTGAAGCAGCTGAACGAAAGTGCCCAAATCGGGCGTTTGAGATCCAGAGCCGGTTGTCCTTTGTTAGCTGGAACTGAATATCTTCAAAATTCATCGTTGAGTGCGATATTCAACGATTACACAGTGCTGCCTTGGTTTCTATACATAATTTTCTTGTGTATTTTGATGCAAAAATAAATTTCCCCGAGTTTAAACATATTTCAACTTAAGTGGCAACAAAGGCGCCATTTTGAATTTTTTTTTTTGAGAGATCGAAGCAAGCTGTGATCAAGAACGGACGTGAAAATGTTTCTCGTCGGAATTTTTCATCGTTTTTTCAAGTTTTTATAAGTTATATATTTTCTATCTGGAAAAGGAATATGTCTACGTTTATTGAATGAAGGCCGCTGTTGTTTCGGTGTGAATTCCGAGTGTTTGATTTGTTGTTGTTGTTGTTGTTGGGTTTTAGGATTATTATGGCTAGAGTGTTTGATTTGAATCGCGATGATGTGTTCCGAGGGTTGTCGAGTACGGTTGGGGCTAGTGCAATAATGTCGACGTATTTTATTTAGCCTTCCCGTCGCGTAATCGTTATATTTTAAGTGCAAAGGGTGGAGTAAAAGGTAATACGAAATGTGGCGGTTTCGTATTATCGGTGAGAGTGACGTCAATGTTGAAATCCGTGAAAGATTCGTGCAATTTTGTGGCTAATTTGTGAGAGCTGCATTTCTTTTTCGGTGGCGGAGCACGTTTCCCGCTAGCGTTTGCCTTGTCATAAGTGTGTGTGAGTAAGTGCAAGGTGAACAAGGAAAAGCGAGAGAAGTGCGAGTGCAGGATGACCGTTGCTCTTGCGTGCGGCACTTTCTCGCACTAGCATGATGGTTCAGAGAGGACGCGGGAATTAAAGGATAAGTGTTAGTGTTAGTGACGTTTTGCCTGTGTTTTTTGTTTGATTTGCAGGGCAAAAGGGAAGCAATGTTTTTTTTTGTTTTTTTCTCTCTGCTTTCATTTTGAGCAGTTTTATGATTTTTCTAGCTTTTGAGTAAATACTGAAACACATAGACAATTTTTAATTTAATTAAGTAGAAATCTTGTCGGTCAGCATGGCAAATAAATTTTGATTGCGATTGTTTTGGCATTTTGTTGAATCTAATTAGTGCTCGGTCTTGTTAGATATGCATATTTGCATTTTTTAAATTTTCTAGCTATGAATGCATGAAACTTTGCCAGTTTTCATACTCAGTAGGTATCTTCGCTTCATTATTCAAGAAGTAAGTGGTAATAAACGCGAAATACCGTGTCTCCGCGTATGCGTCGGTAAGAGGGAATAGAGCGGTCGCGCATAACTTTCCGGGGTAAACGTGTTTTCGGCCCAGGTGAGCTTTGCTCAACTATGGATTTTCGGTGTGTTGTGACTGCCGAGGTGTACCAAACCATTTATTCTCAGACTGTCCACCCGTAGGTTCTATTTCAGCACGCAGTGATTCGGAGTAGGTTCCGTTCGTTCGATAAATATCGTAAATAATTAATCGCGAAAAAACATCGTAATTAATCGCCACCAAATATCGCAATTATTTGCAATTAATATCAGGATTATACGCGACTCGTCTGTCAACGCACACATCCTTCTTTTTCTTTCTTTTTTTCGTTCGTTTCAAACGGCGATGGCCAAACAAATAGGCCGTTTTTGAAGTTCTCTTGCTGACCGCTTGCAGTATGTGTTGAGGGCCTATTTATTTACTTTTTTCTTGTTTTCGGTTAATGCATATCTGGTTGCTTGGTAACATTGTGTAGTCAGCTGAGATAAATCAATGAGAGACACGTTTCGGTAGTTGCATAATGACTTCATAAACAGATTTTCGAATATTTGAGTCTGTCTTGATTAGGTTATAGGTCCGGTATCCTTGCGTGCGCATTATTTTTGCGGTGTTACATCATCAACCGGAATGAGTTCGGATCGCGTTATGATTTCCGTAAAAGATATAATGAACTCGTACGCGCGATATTTGGTATTATGAACCCGGTATTAGAACTCAGCGCATCGTTTACCGAGGAAATCTGCTGCAAACCTTACCCTTTTCTCCAACATCCCAGTGATTTCTCGTGGAAGTGCAGAGGTGTTCTCGGCTTCCAATAAAGCGAGTATCACGTCAACATATTCCTATAGACACTCCTTCTTTGACCTGCATTCGAATGCGGCCGGCGTTGGTATTGCCTAATATAAAGATTAAGGTCACCAGTTTTTACACATTGAGGATGAATGTTGATTCCAAGCATCATCCATTGGTTCTCTGTGTAATTACAGCTGATCTGGCCATAACGGAGTAGCAACCGCGGGCGGTCAATCATGCTCATGCTCATCATGCTCAACAAAGGCGCCATTTTGAATTTTTGAGATATCAGAAATTTCCGATGTTTTTTGACGCTATTTTGTTTTAAAGCCAAATATCAAAACTCTAAGAGTTTGTTCACATATAAGCATCTTCTTACCCATCTTTTAAAAGAAACAGATCTTAAATCGGACTAAAACTGAGCTCAAAACGGTGATTCTACGAAAACCGGTTTTGGCATGGTTTAAGTATATTTCACAAAGCAAAACCATATCGAGTATGTCTGAGCATTAATGGTAATGCGCTAATATCTACAAGTGGTAGTCAAAGTATGTCTTATATCGAGTGAAAAAGTCCAAGGAATCGATTGGTAGGTGTCTGATCCACGTAAAATGTCAGCATCATATCAATTTTGCCCCAATTCCCCTACAATACTAAGATAGGGGGGTACTCGACCATCCTGGGTTGTTTCCTAGAAACCGGAAGTCGACAGCTTGGGATCCAAAATAGCGAGTGGGGTCATTTAGTGTCCTCAGAGCATCATCCCGATTCCGAAAATACTCATATTGCCTAGTATTTGATCACATTTTGTTGTTTTCCAGAAACCGGAAGTCGCCTTATGAAATTAAAAATGGTGTCTGGGGTCGTTATTCTGTCTCTGGACATCATCTCGATTACTGAAATCACATATTAAAGGGTATTCGACCATCTTAGGTTGCTTTCTAGAAACCGGAAGTCGCCATCTTGAAATTCAAAATGGCGCCATAATATTCATCAGTTTCGTAGCACATCCGCATATAACAAGTTATTTTTAAGTAATTTGTGTACAAAAGCAAAGTTTTTTGGGCTTTGTTGTTTTCGAGTTCCTGCAGTTTCCGAATAGGTCAATCATAGATCCCAAAACGAAGAAAATTAGATCAAAACAGCTCAAAACACATTTTTCATCATAGCTTCGCCCCATTTAAACGGAATCTTATGTGTTAACATGTGTGATTAACTGACGTTATAATACTGCAAATTCATACAATGTTGCCAGTTTGTTTTGCTCGTATGCTTCGAAAATGACATTGCGTTTTTTTACCCCGTGCGTACTTTTGCCCCTCACTACTCTATAGGTAGTAAAAAAGTAAGCAGTTTTTATGCCTAACTGTTGACTTTTGGCCATAACCTATTTCATGTAGACTTTTAAAGTTAGATGGAAATAAAATAATAATAATAATAACAATAATAAGACAATTGCGGGTAGTGACATAACGGGCTTTTAAAGAAGGCTCATTTTCGTTACACTTTCCACAGCAGCACTCTCCTAAAAAACCTAAATTAATCCACCTAGCGGTCAGACTCAGCCTTTCTCATTCAAACTTATTATTTGTCAAAATAGATTTACATAAATGCTTAAATCCAATCCACTCTTTGGGTTCTTAAATATTGATGTTGTAATTAAAGTATAAAATATGAAATTTGATGTAATGTTAGTACTTAAGAAATAGCGAAATAAAAGCAATGACTCTTAATTTCGAACAATTTAATCACGAGCGATGCCGTGAACGTTCAGATAGTACGATACCACATTTAAATCATGTTGAGGCCATATATATTGATCGAAGCAGGTAAAGTGTTGAATAGTCTTTGAATTTCTGTTCTTTCTAAAACTTTTAAACAGCATATCAAATTGTTATGAAGTTTGTTATTTGTAAGTTTGAGAGATGACTCATTTGTATGACACTAGTTATGTTCAAATAAGTCGTGTAGTACTTGAGATAATAGACTTTCGTTGTTTTACAAATTAAAACATAACGCTTGCTTAAGCTTGATTACAATCAAATGAAAAGGTAACGTATGGGGCAGCCAAACTTTGAAACCACGTGTTCAATCATAATTCATCAGTTAACCCTTAACTAGCCCGTTCATCTGATATCAATATTGTTCAAATCGGTTGTGTAGTTTCTAAGATAATAAAGTTTCGTGATTTTCACATTTCGATACATTACAGACGAAGTTACAGTCCGATTACTGCAAAATTCAATAGGGAGTTATGAGGTAGGTAGACCTTTCATTTGATACTAATTCTGTGGAAATCGGGTCAACCATCTCTGAGAAATATGAGTGAGTCCAAGTAAGTTGTCTTGGAATATGTTTCTTTTCATAGCTGGATTTCACATTTTTAAACATAACAGGCAAAGTAATAATCCGTTTGAAGAAAAAATCATTAGGGTCTTATGGGGCAACAAGACCTTTCATATGACACTAATTTTATAAAAATCGGGCCAGCCATCTCTGAGAAACATGAGTGAGATTAAATAGTCTCCAGAACAGGTTTCTTTCCATAACTCCTGAACCACATGTTCAATCTTCATAAAATTCAAAAGTTAAGGGTTTTTATGGTAGCCCGTTCATTTGAAACTTTAATCAAATCAGATGTGTGGTTTCTGAGATATTGATGTTTCGTGATTTTTACACTTTGATACATAACCTCTAAACTAGAAATCAGATTACAATAAAATTCAATAGGGTCTTATAGGGCAACTAGACCTTTCATTTGCAATTAATTTCATTGAAATCTGTTCGGTCAGACCATCTCTGTGAATAGTGAGTGCGAAATAAGGTGCACATACACACGTACACACCCACACACACAAACATATACACCTATACATGCTTATATGCAGAAAATGCTCGATTCGTCTAACTGAGTCGAGTAGTATATGACATTCGGCCATTTGGATCACTTTACTACCTTTTAATTAGCCAGTGATCGTTAGGAGGAAGTCAATATGTTAACTTTCGTTATGTGATTTCACATTTTCATGAACAACGGACAAAGTTACAATCCGATTGCAATGAAATTCAATAGCAACCTATGGGGCAACTAGTCCTTTCATTTGACACTAATTTTGTGAAAATCGGTTCAGCCATCTCTGAGAAAAATGAGTGAGTTTAAACAACCTCAGGATAACTTTTTTTCACATAACTTTTGAACCATATGTTCAATCATTACGAAATTCAAAAGTTAAGGGTTCTGGAGACAGCCCGATCATTTGAAACCAATTATATTAAATTCGGTTGTGTGGTTTCTGAGATACTGATGTTTCGTGATTTTTACATTTTGATACATAACCTCTAAACTAAAAATCCGATTACAATGAAATTCAATAGCAACCTATGGCGCAACTAGACCTTTCATTTGCAATTAATTTTATGAAAATCAGTCCAGCAATCTCTAAGAAAAATGAGTGAGAAAAAAAAGTTGCACATACATACACACACACACACACATACACACATACATACATACATACAGAAAATGCTCAGTTCGTCGAAAGAAGTCGAGTGGTATATGACATTCGGCCATTGGGACCACTTTTATACCTTTGGTTTTTCCAGTGATTGCTATACCTTTCTAGGAGAAAGGCAAAAAACGTAGTCCTACGTCAAAACTATGATATTGAAAGCAAGAGACGATTTCAATCACTTGAACAATTTATCACTCCTTCTTTCTAAGTAGAGAGTGTTGACAGTAAAACGAAGTTTTCGTCTTATTTTAGAATATTGCTTTATAGAAGGCTTGCTGACTGTTGTATTGCATTGAGCTCGATAAAGGACAGTTGTACCCTAATAAATCTTTTTAAATGCATTAAAAAACATTACGATTATAAAGACACTTGGTAATGTTTAGTTTTCAGTATATGTACAACACAGTTCGAAATGTATGCAAGAGAAATCATTGATTTTTTTTAAGTTTATCAACGACACTTAACATTCACAGAGTGATTCAATCGAAATATTCTCGTTGTAACACTCAATCCGATCGGAAAACGATAATGAGTTATTGATTGGAGCTGATGAGTGAATCATAACGGTGTATGAAAAAACAGCGATAAATTCGTATACTGTTAACAGGCTTTGAATGTCATAGGGGCCATCCACATACCACGTGGACAGTTTTGGGGGGGGGGGGGGTTGGCTAATGTCCACGGTCCATACAATTCTTTTACTTAATTTATATAGTCCACGAAGGGGGAGGGGGGGGGGGTCAAAATCGTTGAAAATCTGTCCACGTGGTATGTGGATGGTCCCATACTGTTTTTATCGGTGATTTATTTGTCACATCTTCTCGAGAGACGATAAAAAAACATTACGTTGCATGAAATGTATGAAAATGTTATTGACCAGAAAAAAAAAACGCTGTTTTATTTACTGGATGGTTGCAAATCTTGAATGGATCACTACCAACTGTCACTGTTGTAACGTTGGAAGCGATTGGATGAATAATACAGGGATTATCGTTACGTTTACTGTCAGGTAATTTTTGAATTATTTATCCAAGCTTGCTGCTGTCAAAGAATAAATTGTTTAAGGATGATAATACATCTCTATGAATCAATTCAAAAGAATAATGAACTATTACAAAAAGGTGTAATAACTAACTTTCTGAACTAAATTGCATTTGTTTGTTTTGATTGAATTTTAACCTCAGTTTTGGCAATGTTTATTGTTTACTTTCAACTCTGAGGTGTTTTTGGCAAACTGTATGCTCCTCATAAGTTTTAAGATTGTGGTTTATTAACGCTACTTATTTCGGTTTGACTTTAATTATAATGATATCCAGATAGTTACTTTTATATTATTTGTGCAGTTTTACTTAAAATCTCACTCCAAATCCAGCCAGTTGTAGATTATAAGGTAATAGATTTCCTTTTCCAAATGTGCTTTCGCATACTTAATGCGGCCCCGGAAAAGATTTATAAATAATAATCCAATTCCGGTTTTGGCAGACGGCAGGAGAAACAAAAATCAATTGTGAATAATATCCATCTTCTCTCGTTAGAACAGACATTGAACGATATTCCTTCTGCATTATTTGTTCAAGTAAGAGCATTAAATATGTGTCTTCTTTCACGCCACATCCATTGTTTGCTGTCTACATTCGCATGCAAAACTCTCTACTTCTCGATTTATGACCCCATTCAAAACCTGGCCAGTCTGATCAAAAGGCTTTTATAATCTTATTTGCAGGTAGAATGCGAAAGACCATGATTTAATTTAATATTCTAATAACCCATTTCATATAGGAGTACAGGTTATTTTTTTTTTTGCTCTGGAACAATTTCACAATGTGATTTCCCCTGATTGTAAGAAAGAATCTACTTTAATTTTTTTTAAAATCGCCTTGACATAGCTTTAACTAAGTTCCCTCAAACGGCAGTAAAACAAATGAAAAAATCGATTCGTACCCAAGAAAGCGAAACCCGCTGAAACTCACCATCATTCATAACTCGCGACTCTCAGGGCCGTCTGCAGTGGAAGATTCACTGGCTTGCGCTATTTCTAACGGCGCAGCGTTTTTCCTCGGAGGAAGGACTTCAACATCAAGGTCCCTCCACTAGTAACGTCGTCGTCGTCGTCGTCATCGTTGACGTCGCCATCCTCATGCCATGCCAACACGAAACGTTTCTACCAGAGTGTGCCTCCGTTGTAAACTCATAAATATTTCAGATCGCAAACACACGCCATAGTCCCACGTCCCAAGGGGTTACCGCGCCTCGCTAGTCGTTAGGTCGGTAGCTGAATCCTTCGGAGTGCATGCTCAGCTCGCTAGGTATGCTGTACAAACACGCACACGAACCATGTCCGGTCCCGGTACAGAGTTAGAGCAGTCCTTTTCAGCGGGATACTATTTACATTACTCAATTAGAGATTTGCTCCCGATAGTTATGACGCATTAGAAAAACAGAGCCTACAAGTTAGTTGACGGTAAAAAAAGGGTTTGATTCCCCGCAGCTTTGAATGACAGATATCGACGTTAGGCCTTCGTGTTCCGTTTCCACCGTGGATCCATTTTTGATGCCATCATTCGGTCATGAAAATTTCATACCGATAAATCAAGTAAAAAAAGGACAGGTTCCTGAGGCCGTTGGAAGTGCCAAACCGTCCTGTCCGACCAATGGAATCAGTTATGCTGCGAATTGAGCACGCGGATCCTATACAATCATTCGGACGCGATGCGGTCACAGTTCAGGCCGCCGCCGCCGCTGGCTGGTTACCGGGACGTACTCCCGTGTGTACACATTGGTCGCGACTTGCCCGTGGCGAAAAAGCTCAATTGAATTGCGGTGCCATAAATAACCGGACATTTTGGGCCACAAGCGCGCAAAAGTGGTCAGCTGGTACGGTACGGCCAAGTTTCATCTTTTTCTGTCACAAATAAAACTGCCAACCGTGGGCAAAATTTATGAACGTGGCACCCTCCGGGGATTGAACTTTAGCGCAATCGATAGAGTGGCTGGTTGTTTTGTCATCGTAGGTAAACTCCAGTCTGTGGCGTATGAGAAGGAATTTAAGATTTGATAGAATACGCTTGAGGTTCGAATTTTGAGCTTAAATTTTACTCAATTTTTTGAGTTTAAAAATGTAGGTTGTGAAGAAAATTTACCACGCGCATTCTAAAACACTGAGATCATTTCTTTTCAAAAAAATATATGCACTGTTCATGAAATTTTGGAAGATTGTTCTTAACGCTTGTAATTAGAATTTTAAAGAAAAGGACGAATTTATTTAGCGAACGAATGACCGGTGTTTCATCTAGGGCTCTTTATTGAATACTGACTCTCCTAGCTCTGCTTGTGTAACTTTATATCGGCACTTCGTTTATTAGAATGATGTGAATTCGATAACAGATCGGGTGATTGTAAGAGATCGATCCTGGCATGTGGTGTTATGAAGAGAGATAACGAGGCCAATGAATTTTATAGCAATAATCCGTTCACGAATGACGAAACGTTTTAACAAGCACTTTCATTGGTTTTGAGGCGCAGTTTCAGAGAAACTAGCTTATTTTATACAAACATATTAAAACTGTGAAAATTTAGTCATGAATGTTAGAAATATAAATTATTTTGACCTTAAAAATTGATTTTAGAGCTGTAGTAATAGTTAAGCATGTGTTAAGCAAGCATGTTATGACTTTTGCTTCCACCCCAGTTCCCATCATCAAAAACATTGCCTTATGCTCGATTGTTCGATTGCATCTAATATTAAACTCACTCAACACGAAGGTTTATTTTTGTTCGTCGTTTTTATTACTGTAACATCCCCAAGTCAATCACCCGTTGGTGTTAAGCGCCGCAAATCAATAAAGTTTGAACCCTTGAAAGCTCCACGTAAACCCCACTAACGCTGATTGACTTTACGACTGTTATCGCTCGTAATGCTCGCTCTGCTTAGGCGTTGCCGGTTGCCTCCGCTGACGTGGCGGGTCTCTCCTGCCACCTGCACCGTAGTGCACCCAACCGAAGTGAACATAATTATTAACCACAGCAAACGGCAAATGAACCACGACATTCTCAAACGCGGCCAGCAAAACCTGTCCGCCTTCCCTGGAAATGATAAAAACCGAATGAAGCGTGTAATTTTATTGGTGTCTTTCCCCCTTTTCCATTTAATCTGTCGAGGCCGACCGCGAGATTACAGCGGATGCACTAAATATAAAAAAAATATACACAGAATTTCAACCGAGAGGCACAGAAGTGTGGAGCAGAGAATAAAAATAAAACAAAACCTTTGAACTGAGTGATTTCGGTTTTTTTTCCATCGTTGTTTTCATTACTGCTCGGCTTCGGTGTGGATGCCCTGTCCCTTTGAATCCGGTGTCCCCGAGGCAGATCACATCCAGGAAGCAAACCGCACCGTCCGTTTTAATTGATTCCTTTCTCTTTCGTTTCCCGGCTGACGGCGGTGCGGCGGTGGAGTTTTATTTCGGGATTGTGCATTTTGCGGTACGACAAGCCAACAGAGAAGATCGCGGGGAGAAAATCGAATAATAAAAAAAATAAACCTTCGAGGGCCGCTTGCCGTTTGAGCTTAGCAATTAAAAAAATAAAGACATTAATTTGAAACCAATTAATTTTGTGGCCCCGAAGTGTTTTATGACGCGCTGGGACTTTTTGGGAAAATTATAATTTTTGTTGCCGCTTCTGCTATGTAGGTATGTAGGATTCGCACCGTGCGTCGTCGATTAGAGTGGATTGGATCCGATTGGGACGGCTATCTTTGTCACTGTTGCCAAATGTAATTTTGGGTTTCGAAAAGGTTGTAAACTAAAGCTTATTATGGTCGAAAAACATGGTAATTCATTTAGGCTAATCAAAAGTGTTGCTTCCATTTTTTGTGTGCTGGTAACGTGATAGCAGCGAACAAAAGTGTTCCGTTATGCTTTCATCAGTTCCGTAATGTACCTCCCAAGTTGATCGATTTCCGTCCCCTGCACACCCGCGCTCCGTGGCGGATAAATCTCAAACACGTGTAGCCGTAAACAGAAACAAATCCGTCTTAATAGCATCGATTCGTAATCAATTCTCCATCAATCCAGATGACGGAAAATCTGAGATTGATACTTACCAAACGATCCCAGTTGCTATCTCCCCCGTCTTCGGCCCACTAACGAAGCCGGACGGTCGGTGGTGCTGCAGTTCTCGTTTATAAATCAAGAAGAACCACCCAGAAGAAATCGTTCTCGAACTCCATTAAAAAAAGAAGCCAAACAGAGCGAAAGAATGGAAAATATACATGAGATTAGAGTGCTCCAAAATAAATGAAAGCGATTTCGGACGATTGATTTTTATTGCACCTTGTGAGAGGTCTAGCGGGGAGGGCGCGCGGGCGGTTCGGTGTGAGCAAGAATGATCTCGATCAACGGCTGTTTTGTTTGTCTTCAATTTATTCGACAAACGAACTTTCCCGCCGCCGCCGGCCGGTGAAGCTTGACAGAGTCCCGACCTGCTGGCATCATTATCGTCGAGGAGATTAGGTCTCCCCCACACATTTTCCTCCGGTGCAGATAAAATTGAAAATCGATGCCGACGACTGCTCAATTGTTTTGTTCTCGTGAAGGATGTCGTCACCGCTGTGGAGTTCGTTGCCACCGAAAACGGGGAGCCGAGCGTCAGTTTCGCGAAGGGCACGCGTCTCGTGCTTGTTTTATATATAAGGATCTTTAAATGTTCAATGCTGTGTGACACACACGAGGGCGCCATCATGTAGTATTTCGTTTAGAATCCTGAAAAGGAATTTAGCTGGCTTTTGAAGGACGGTTTCGAGGAATCGTGTCCAATCGATTAGAAACTGCATTCATATTTATATTTTTATATTTTGTATTCCATCATAACAGTTCACGTTAAAAAAAATTAATTCACTGATGGTGGAGCGGCACAAAACTTTGTTGAAATGTAGCTTTGATATGTAGATAAAGAAAACTACTGAAAAATCTTTTAAAGTTGCAAAAAGCATAACACCAAAAATATGAAACAACATTACAGTATGCACACCAACCAAAATGAAACTAACAAATTGCAAAAAGGTACATGAAATATGCACATTATGAAAACAAAAGTCCCAAAGCTTGCAAAAACTCGAAGCGAAATATATGCGAAAAATATCTCAAAAAGCGTAGGGCAAAAATGCAATTAAAAAAATAGAATTAAATGTGATATGAAACTGAGTTAACACGCAAATCTTTTACTAATTACTTTAAAAGTAATAACGAAAAATTCTACCTTTTGTAACAAATTTGTTCCTCAAATATGCAAAAATATTCATCTAGGCAGTCAAGTAACAACACATACTGTTGAATGTCTTGTAGGGTGCCCTCCTAGACCTAATTTTAAAAGAAAAACTCAAGTCAAGTACGGGGCTTGACTCTTGAGGTCATCAAAAAAACTATCAAACAATTCGAAGGAATACCGATGATGATGAAATTTTGGGCACTGGAGTGGGATTTTTGGAAATTAGGTCGTAAAATTTGTCGCATGGAAGATCAGAAGTAAGTCAGGCAATAATCATGGCTCCTGTGAACTAAACTTACTCTTCACTTCACGAGTCACTTACGACAGAGTATGTCCTTTACAGTTGCGTTGTGCTGGCAGGAAGGCACAGAATGTAATCACTATAAGTACTTTTAATCTCTGAAGTTCAGGAACAAGCCATGTTGAAAATACTGACACATCGCTTTTTGGCAAGCAAACGGTTTTGATGTTCCAACACAGAAAATATTGACAAATCGGCAAATAAGCTGCACTTTCCAGTTTTGAAAACAAACAAGATTCTTTTAGTTTTCACTACCATAAGGCACACGGACACGACGATTTTTGTTTTCAAAAACGGATTGTTCAATATGTGGAAAGAGCAGTGCAAATACTCACCGCTTACTTCTTGTTCAGCACAAGCCCTGCGTGTAGAAATTTTTCGCACCACACTTCTTTCTTCTGCTTTGTGCTGTTTATCTGCCGCTCGCAGGAAAACTAATACACTTGCTGCTTACACCACAGCTGAGCAAAACAAGAATGGTGACACTCTCGTGAGAAAACTCCGAAATACACCGCGGTGCGCACTGCCAAGTTAACTCGAAAGCATTTCAAGAGCAAACATGCTCATTTTATATATGCTTAAGTGGCGCACAGTGAAAGCACTGCCGTAAGCTCTGTTGTATAGATCGTTTCGTGTGAAAAGGCTCAAACCAGTTTATTATCTCTCTGGAGAGTTATATCAAATTATACCGTGGGGTTTTTTGCAAGCTCCTCAAATACAATAATTCGATGCTCTCTTCAAGCAAGTGCGTCGCCTTGCCCACCAGTGTGAGAGCAGTTGTTTTCGCAGGAAAAGATATTCTCCTACACGCTAGTGATTCCTAGAAGGGAAATGACAAGCCTGAGTATAAGAGCCTTCTGAAGATTGCTGAACTCCATAGACAAAATGATTTCGACAGCCCTCACAGTGTGTTTTGAGTGTATATTTTTTCTGTAAAAAACAACAAAAGGGTTGAGTGCAAAGCAACGACCGCAAAGTTGACGTAGAACTACGACAGCCTGTTTTATGTCAATACAGGTCCCTTTATTGCAGCCTCCGTTGTTGGTACACGCTGCCGCTACTGCAGCTACCCGC